>NC_091295.1:17322265-17349765 GCF_038502225.1 Cherax quadricarinatus
CCATGATGAGTGTGGCGCTATGATGAGTGTGGCGCCATGATGAGTGTGGCGCCATGATGAGTGTGGCGCCATGATGAGTGTGGCGCCATGATGAGTGTGGCGCCATGATGAGTGTGGCGCCATGATGAGTGTCTCTGGCGCTATGATGAGTGTCTGTGGCGCTATGATGAGTGTGGCGCTATGATGAGTGTCTGTGGCGCCATGATGAGTGTGGCGCCATGATGAGTGTCTGTGGCGCCATGATGAGTGTGGCGCCATGATGAGTGTCTCTGGCGCTATGATGAGTGTCTGTGGCGCTATGATGAGTGTGGCGCTATGATGAGTGTGGCGCTATGATGAGTGTGGCGCTATGATGAGTGTCTGTGGCGCCATGATGAGTGTCTGTGGCGCCATGATGAGTGTGGCGCCATGATGAGTGTGGCGCCATGATGAGTGTGGCGCCATGATGAGTGTGGCGCCATGATGAGTGTGGCGCCATGATGAGTGTGGCGCCATGATGAGTGTCTCTGGCGCTATGATGAGTGTCTGTGGCGCTATGATGAGTGTGGCGCTATGATGAGTGTCTGTGGCGCCATGATGAGTGTGGCGCCATGATGAGTGTCTGTGGCGCCATGATGAGTGTGGCGCCATGATGAGTGTCTCTGGCGCTATGATGAGTGTCTGTGGCGCTATGATGAGTGTGGCGCTATGATGAGTGTGGCGCTATGATGAGTGTGGCGCTATGATGAGTGTCTCTGGCGCTATGATGAGTGTCTGTGGCCCCATGGTGAGTGTCTGTGGCGCTATGATGAGTGTCTGAGGCCCCATGATGAGTGTCTGTGGCGCTATGATGAGTGTCTGAGGCCCCATGATGAGTGTTTGTGACCCCATGATGAGTGTCTGTGGCCCCATGATGAGTGTCTGTGGTCCCATGGTGAGTGCCTGTGGCCCCATGATGAGTGTCTGTGGTCCCATGATGAGTGTCTGTGGCCCCATGATGAGTGTCTGTGGCCCCATGATGAGTGTCTGTGGCCCCATGATGAGTGTCTGTGGCCCCATGATGAGTGTCTGTGGTCCCATGGTGAGTGCCTGTGGCCCCATGATGAGTGTCTGTGGCCCCATGATGAGTGTCTGTGGTCCCATGGTGAGTGCCTGTGGCCCCATGATGAGTGTCTGTGGCCCCATGATGAGTGTCTGTGGCCCCATGATGAGTGTCTGTGGCCCCATGATGAGTGTTTGAGGCGCTATGATGAGTGTCTGTGGCCCTATGATGAGTGTCTGTGGCCCTATGATGAGTGTCTGTGGCCCTATGATGAGTGTCTGTGGCTCCATGATGAGTGTCTGTGGCCCCATGATGAATGTCTGTGGCCCCATGATGAGTGTCTGTGGCCCTATGATGAGTGTCGTGGCCCCATGATGAGTGTCTGTGGCGCTATGATGACGGCTGTGGTCCCATGATGAGTGTTTGTGGCTCTATGATGAATGTCTGTGGCTACATGAGTGTCTGTGGCCCTATGATGAGTGCCTGTGGCCCCATGATGAGAGAATGTGGCCCCATGATGAGTGTCCTGATGATTTTCTACCTAGATTAAACTCTCTTGTTCCTTCCATTTAGTTCACTATGAAACGTTAGGCAAATGGAAAAATTCCATTACTGGATATACACATCAATATATCTGGTGGAACATTTAAGGGGTAATTCAGTTCCCCTATTTTCTAATGTTATTTTTCCACTATAATCTACCTTGTCCATATTTACTATCACATTTGTTTTGTTTGTTTCGTAAGGTGAAGTCCAGGATCTTTCCTTAATTCATGGTATAACTTAACAAATCTCTGAGCTTTGCTCACACCTCTGCAAATATCACAAACCAAGTGAAACAAGATGCAAAACAACCATGTGAGGAGTAGAATGATACCTCTAGACCCTTCGTGTTGCAGCAACACATCAGGAGGTTGCGAACTTGCAGAAAAGAGGAGGAAGTGGAAGCCAATACTATCCCAAGACCTTCCCTGGAATCATATATGCTTCAACATCCTACTCTTTTCTGCAACTTTGCAAGGTACTGATGATGATGTGTTGATTGCAACACGAAAGGCCTAGAGCTATCATTCTACTCCCCCCGTGGCTGTTTTGTGTGTGTATATATATATATATATATATATATGTGTGTGTGTGTGTGTGTGTGTGTGTGTGTGTGTGTGTGTGTGTGTGTGTGTGTGTGTGTGTGTGTGTGTGTGTGTGTGTGTGTGTGTCGTGCCGAATTGGTAAAATTGGTCAATTAACAAGAACTCATTTACAATTAAGTCCTTTCTAAAATTTTCTCTTGTACATTAAAAGATATATATTTTTTATTCAGTTAATATAAAAATTAATTTTGTACCAAAAGTACCTTAGAAAACTTGCCTAACCTTATTATAACAAGCGCAATTTAATTCAGCCTAATCCAACTAAATATATTTTAGATAAGTTTACAATAATTTAATAATAAACAAGCACAATGAAATTTTTTTTTTTCGTTAGGCTCAGAATGATTTTTCCGAAATTCTTGCATATACAAATTTTCGCTTGCCCTATTCAGCAAGAAGAGCGTTGCTATTTAAGCCAAAATCGGAAGTTTTACCTATTCGGCACGACATATATATACTTAACAATTCGCAAACGTTGTACACACACACAGCGATGTAGTGGAGGCTTTAAGAAGAGGTATGATAAAGCTCATAGAGCGGGAAGTGTGACCGAGTAGCGGCCAGTGAAGAGGCGGGGCCAGGAGCTGTGACCCGACCCCTGCAACCACAACTAGGTGAGTACAACTAGGTGAGTACGGTGTGTGGAGGCTGGGAAGGGTGTTTCACAACTAACAATTTAGAAAGTGTGTGAGCCAGTGACCACCATCCCGCAATAAGGTAATTGTACCAGCTGTATCTCCTTAACTCTCTCACGCCCACACTCACCCACGCCCTCATCCACCCACGCCCAGGCTCACCCTCGCCCGAGAGATACATAAATATGTGTATGTGTGTGTGTGTGTGTGAGAGAGAGAGAGAGAGAGAGAGAGAGAGAGAGAGAGAGAGAGAGAGAGAGAGAGAGAGAGAGAGAGAGAGAGAGAGAGAGAGAGGCATAAGCCATCCTGATAGATGGTAATTCCTTAGTGATAGTAGTTGATGAAGTCTTGGGTCAACTTGATGTTGTCACAGCAGTACTGACGCCTCCCAGGGAACACTGATTCATTTTATCACCCGATGCCAGGAAAAGCCTTTCTATGTGATGGAACATGACAGTGAAACACCATCCTGTGTGACGAAACATGATAGTGAAACACTATCCTGTGTGATGGAACATGACAGTGAAACACTATCCTGTGTGATGGAACATGACAGTGAAACACCATCCTGTGTGACGAAACATGACAGTGAAACACTATCCTGTGTGATGGAACATGACAGTGAAACACTATCCTGTGTGATGGAACATGACAGTGAAACACCATCCTGTGTGACGAAACATGACAGTGAAACACTATCCTGTGTGATGGAACATGACAGTGAAACACTATCCTGTGTGATGGAACATGACAGTGAAACACCATCCTGTATGATGGAACATGACAATGAAACACCATCCTGTATGATGGAACATGACAATGAAACACCATCCTGTATGATGGAACATGACAATGAAACACCATCCTGTATGATGGAACATGACAATGAAACACCATCCTGTATGATGGAACATGACATTGAAACACCATCCTGTATGATGGAACATGACAATGAAACACCATCCTGTATGATGGAACATGACAATGAAACACCATCCTGTATGATGGAACATGACAATGAAACACCATCCTGTATGATGGAACATGACATTGAAACACCATCCTGTATGATGGAACATGACAATGAAACACCATCCTGTATGATGGAACATGACATTGAAACACCATCCTGTATGATGGAACATGACAATGAAACACCATCCTGTATGATGGAACATGACAATGAAACACCATCCTGTATGATGGAACATGACAATGAAACACCATCCTGTATGATGGAACATGACAATGAAACACCTAGCTTTCGTTCCCACTCTCCTTCTATTCCCCCCCCCCCCCGCTCCTTCTGTTTCTTCTATTCCCCTCTACTATGGCAACCACATCAGGTGTCTATGTTGTATATATATATATATATATATATATATATATATATATATATATATATATATATATATATATATATATATATATATATTCAGATACTCATCTATGTACGTATGCGTTTATGTGAATGTGTTTGCACTGTATATATACCGACCATACCTGGAGTATACATGGAGAGGGCTTTGGGGGTCAACGCCCCAGCGGCTCGGTTTGAGACCAGGCCTCCTGGTGGAGCAGGGTCTGATCAACCAGGCTGTTACTGCTGGACGCACGCAAACTGACGTATGAGCCACAGCCCGGTTGGTCAGGTACTGACTTTAGGTGCCTTTAGGTGCCTTCTTGAAGACAGCCAGGGATCTATTGGTAATCCCCCTTACGATTGCTGGGAGGCAGTTGAACAGTCTTGGGCCCCTGACACTTATTGTTCTCTCTCAGTGTACTCGTGGCGCCCCTGCTTTTCATTAGGGGAATGTTGCATCTCCTGCCGAGCCTCTTGCTTTCATAGGGAGTGATTTTCGTGTGCAAGTTTGGTACTAATCCCTCAAGGATTTTCCGAGTGTATATTATCATGTATCTCTCTCGCCTGCGTTACAGGGAATACAGATCAAAGGACTTCAAACGTTCCCATGAATTTAGGTGCCTTATAAAACTTATGAGTACAGGGAAAGTTCTTTATACACTCTCCAGGCCTGCAATTTCACTTGCCTTGAAGAGGGCTGTTAGTGTACAGCAGTATTCCAGCCTAGAGAGAACAAGCGATTTGAACATAATCATCATGGGCTTGGCGTTCCTAGTTTTGAAGGTTCTCATTATCCATCCTATCAATTTCCTAAGAGTGAACATTTTTCTCATTTATTTTCACCGTAGCCTCGGTACCTCTCCTCTGATGGAATATGACAGTGATCCATCCTGTGGTGGAATATGACAGTGATCCATCCTGTGTGGTGGAATATGACAGTGATCCATCCTGTGTGGTGGAATATGAAAGTGATCCATCCTGTGGTGGAATATTACAGTCATCCATCCTGTGTGGTGGAATATGACAGTGATCCATCCTGTGGTGGAATATGACAGTGATCCATCCTGTGTGGTGGAATATGACAGTGATCCATCCTGTGGTGGAATATGACAGTGATCCATCCTGTGTGGTGGAAAATGACAGTGATCCATCCTGTGGTGGAATATGACAGTGATCCATCCTGTATGGTGGAATATAACAGTGATCCATCCTGCATGGTGGAATATAACAGTGATTCATCCTGTGTGGTGGAATATGACAGTGATCCATCCTGTGTGCTGGAATATGACAGTGATCCATCCTGCATGGTTGAATATGACAGTGATCCATCCTGCCTGGTGGAATATGACAGTGATCCATTTTGTGTGGTGGAATATGACAGTGATCCATCCTGCGTGGTGCAATATGACAGTGATCCATCCTGTGTGGTGGAATATGACAGTGATCCATCCTGCCTGGTGGAATATGACAGTGATCCATTCTGCGAGGTGGAATATGACAGTGATCCATCCTATGTGGTGGAATATGACAGTGATCCATCCTGTGTGGTGGAATATGACAGTGATCCATCCTGTGTGGTGGAATATGACAGTGATCCATCCTGCCTGGTGGAATATGACAGTGATCCATCCTGCGTGGTGGAATATGACAGTGATCCATCCTGTGTGGTGGAATATGACAGTGATCCATCCTGCGTGTGGAATATGACAGTGATCCATCCTGCGTGGTGGAATATGACAGTGATCTATCCTGTGTGGTGGAATATGACAGTGATCCATCCTGTGTGGTGGAATATGACAGTGATCCATTTTGTGTGGTGGAATATGACAGTGATCCATCCTGTGTGGTGGAATATGACAATGATCCATCCTGTGTGGTGGAATATGACAGTGATCCATCCTGTGTGGTGGAATATGACAGTGGTCCATCCTGTGGTGGAATATGACAGTGATCCATCCTGTGTGGTGGAATATAACAGTGATCCATCCTGCGTGGTGGAATATAACAGTGATTCATCCTGTGTGGTGGAATATGACAGTGATCCATCCTGTGTGCTGGAATATGACAGTGATCCATCCTGCATGGTTGAATATGACAGTGATCCATCCTGCCTGGTGGAATATGACAGTGATCCATTTTGTGTGGTGGAATATGACAGTGATCCATCCTGCCTGGTGGAATATGACAGTGATCCATCCTGTGTGGTGGAATATGACAGTGATCCATCCTGCCTGGTGGAATATGACAGTGATCCATTCTGCGAGGTGGAATATGACAGTGATCCATCCTATGTGGTGGAATATGACAGTGATCCATCCTGTGTGGTGGAATATGACAGTGATCCATCCTGTGTGGTGGAATATGACAGTGATCCATCCTGTGTAGTGGAATATGACAGTGATCCATCCTGCGTGGTGGAATATGACAGTGATCCATCCTGTGTGGTGGAATATGACAGTGATCCATCCTGCGTGTGGAATATGACAGTGATCCATCCTGCGTGTGGAATATGACAGTGATCTATCCTGTGTGGTGGAATATGACAGTGATCCATCCTGTGTGGTGGAATATGACAGTGATCCATCCTGCGTGTGGAATATGACAGTGATCCATCCTGCGTGTGGAATATGACAGTGATCTATCCTGTGTGGTGGAATATGACAGTGATCCATCCTGTGTGGTGGAATATGACAGTGATCCATCCTGTGTGGTGGAATATGACAGTGATCCATCCTGTGTGGTGGAATATGACAATGATCCATCCTGTGTGGTGGAATATGACAGTGATCCATCCTGTGTGGTGGAATATGACAGTGGTCCATCCTGTGCTGGAATATGACAGTGATCCATCCTACGTGTGGAATATGACAGTGATCCATCCTGTGTGCTGGAATATGACAGTGATCTATCCTGCGTGGTTGAATATGACAGTGATCCATCCTGCCTGGTGGAATATGACAGTGATCCATCCTGTGTGGTGGAATATAGCAGTGATCCATCCTGCCTGGTGGAATATGACAGTGATCCATCCTGTATGGTGGAATATGACAGTGATCCATTTTGTGTGGTGGAATATGACAGTGATCTATCCTGCCTGGTGGAATATGACAGTGATCCATCCTATGTGGTGGAATATGACAGTGATATATCCTGTGTGGTGGAATATGACAGTGATCCATCCTGTGTGGTGGAATATGACAGTGATCCATCCTGTGTGGTGGAATATGACAGTGATCCATCCTGTGTGGTGGAATATGACAGTGATCCATCCTGTGTGGTGGAATATGACAGTGATCCATCCTGTGTGGTGGAATATGACAGTGATCCATCCTGCGTGGTGGAACATGACAGTGATCCATCCTGCCTGGTGGAACATGACAGTGATCCATCCTGTGTGGTGGAATATGACAGTGATCCATCCTGTGTGGTGGAATATGACAGTGATCCATCCTGCGTGGTGCAATATGACAGTGATCCATCCTGTGTGGTGGAATATGACAGTGATCCATCCTGTGTGGTGGAATATGACAGTGATCCATCCTGTGTGGTGGAATATGACAGTGATCCATCCTGCGTGGTGGAACATGACAGTGATCCATCCTGCCTGGTGGAACATGACAGTGATCCATCCTGTGTGGTGGAATATGACAGTGATCCATCCTGTGTGGTGGAATATGACAGTGATCCATCCTGCGTGGTGCAATATGACAGTGATCCATCCTGTGTGGTGGAATATGACAGTGATCCATCCTGTGTGGTGGAATATGACAGTGATCCATCCTGTGTGGTGGAATATGACAGTGATCCATCCTGCGTGGTGCAATATGACAGTGATCCATCCTGCGTGGTGGAATATGACAGTGATCCATCCTGCGTGGTGCAATATGACAGTGATCCATCCTGTGTGGTGGAATATGACAGTGATCCATCCTGCGTGGTGGAATATGACAGTGATCCATCCTGCGTGGTGGAATATGACAGTGATCCATCCTGCCTTGTGGAATATGACAGTGATCCACCCTGCGTGGTGGAATATGACAGTGATCCATCCTGCGTGGTGGAATATGACAGTGATCCATCCTGCGTGGTGGAATATGACAGTGATCCATCCTGCGTGGTGGAATATGATAGTGATCCATCCTGCGTGGTGGAATATGACAGTGATCCATCCTGCGTGGTGGAATATGACAGTGATCCATCCTGCGTGGTGGAATATGACAGTGATCCATCCTGTGTGGTGGAATATGACAGTGATCCATCCTGCGTGGTGCAATATGACAGTGATCCATCCTGCGTGGTGGAATATGACAGTGATCCATCCTGCGTGGTGCAATATGACAGTGATCCATCCTGTGTGGTGGAATATGATAGTGATCCATCCTGCGTGGTGCAATATGACAGTGATCCATCCTGCGTGGTGGAATATGACAGTGATCCATGCTGTGTGGTGGAATATGACAGTGATCCATCCTGTGTGGTGCAATATGCCAGTGATCCATCCTGTGTGGTGGAATATGACAGTGATCCATCCTGTGTGGTGGAATATGACAGTGATCCATCCTGTGTGGTGGAATATGACAGTGATCCATCCTGTGTGGTGCAATATGACAGTGATCCATCCTGTGTGGTGGAATATGACAGTGATCCATTATGTGTGGTGGAATATGACAGTGATCCATCCTGTGTGGTGGAATATGACAGTGATCCATCCTGTGTGGTGCAATATGACAGTGATCCATCCTGTGTGGTGGAATATGACAGTGATCCATTATGTGTGGTGGAATATGACAGTGATCCATCCTGTGTGGTGGAATATGACAGTGATCCATTATGTGTGGTGGAATATGACAGTGATCCATCCTGTGTGGTGCAATATGACAGTGATCCATCCTGCCTGGTGGAATATGACAGTGATCCATTATGTGTGGTGGAATATGACAGTGATCCATCCTGTGTGGTGGAATATGACAGTGATCCATCCTGTGTGGTGGAATATGACAGTGATCCATTATGTGTGGTGGAATATGACAGTGATCCATTATGTGTGGTGGAATATGACAGTGATCCATCCTGTGTGGTGGAATATGACAGTGATCCATCCTGTGTGGTGGAATATGACAGTGATCCCTCCTGCCTGGTGGAATATGACAGTGATCCATTATGTGTGGTGGAATATGACAGTGATCCATCGTGTGTGGTGCAATATGAGAGTGATCCATCCTGCCTGGTGGAATATGACAGTGATCCATTATGTGTGGTGGAATATGACAGTGATCCATCCTGTGTGGTGCAATATGACAGTGATCCATTATGTGTGGTGGAATATGACAGTGATCCATCCTGTGTGGTGGAATATGACAGTGATCCATCCTGCATGGTGGAATATGACAGTGATCCATCCTGCCTGGTGGAATATGACAGTGATCCATTATGTGTGGTGGAATATGACAGTGATCCATCCTGTGTGGTGCAATATGACAGTGATCCATCCTGCCTGGTGGAATATGACAGTGATCCATTATGTGTGGTGGAATATGACAGTGATCCATCCTGTGTGGTGCAATATGACAGTGATCCATTATGTGTGGTGGAATATTACAGTGATCCATCCTGTGTGGTGGAATATGACAGTGATCCATCCTGCATGGTGGAATATGACAGTGATCCATCCTGCGTGGTGGAATATGACAGTGATCCATCTTGCGTGGTGGAACATGACAGTGATCCATCCTGCCTGGTGGAACATGACAGTGATCCATCCTGTGTGGTGGAATATGACAGTGATCCATCCTGTGTGGTGGAATATGACAGTGATCCATCCTGCGTGGTGGAATATGACAGTGATCCATCCTGCGTGGTGGAATATGACAGTGATCCATCCTGCCTGGTGGAATATGACAGTGATCCATCCTGTGCGTTGGAATATGACAGTGATCCATCCTGCGTGGTGGAATATGACAGTGATCCATCCTGCGTGGTGGAATATGACAGTGATCCATCCTGCGTGGTGGAATATGACAGTGATCCATCCTGCATGGTGGAATATGACAGTGATCAATCCTGCGTTGTGGAATATGACAGTGATCCATCCTGTGCGTTGGAATATGACAGTGATCCATCCTATGTGGTGCAATATGACAGTGATCCATCCTGTGCGTTGGAATATGACAGTGATCCATCCTGAGTGGTGGAATAAGACAGTGATTCATCCTGTGTGGCGGAATATGACAGTGATCCATCCTGTGCGTTGGAATATGACAGTGATCCATCCTGCGTGGTGGAATATGACAGTGATCCATCCTGCCTGGTGGAATATGACAGTGATCCATCCTGTGTGGTGAAATATGACAGTGATCCATCCTGCCTGGTGGAATATGGCAGTGATCCATCCTGCCTGGTGGAATATGACAGTGATCCATCCTGCCTGGTGGAATATGACAGTGATCCATGCTGTGTGGTGGAATATGACAGTGATCCATCCTGTGTGGTGGAATATGACAGTGATCCATCCTGCGTGGTGGAATATGACAGTGATCCATCCTGCCTGTTGGAATATGACAGTGATCCATCCTGCCTGGTGGAATATGACAGTGATCCATCCTGCCTGGTGGAATATGACAGTGATCCATCCTGCCTGGTGGAATATGACAGTGATCCATCCTGCCTGGTGGAATATGACAGTGATCCATCCTGCCTGGTGGAATATGACAGTGATCCATCCTGCCTGGTGGAATATGACAGTGATCCATCCTGCCTGGTGGAATATGACAGTGATCCATCCTGCCTGGTGGAATATGACAGTGATCCATCCTGCGTGGTGGAATATGACAGTGATCCATCCTGCCTGGTGGAATATGACAGTGATCCATCCTGCCTGGTGGAATATGACAGTGATCCATCCTGCGTGGTGGAATATGACAGTGATCCATCCTGCGTGGTGGAATATGACAGTGATCCATCCTGTTGTTCCCACCAACTGTCATGTAGCTACACACTGCCGATGTTTCCAATTTTATTTAAAAAAATCTACAACCTCGTCACCTCCTCCCCAACACCCCTTCACTGTCACCCCTTCCACAGCACCCCTTCCCATCACCCTCCCAGTACCCCTTCCCATTACCCTCCCAGTACCCCTTCCCGTCACCCTCCCAGGACCCCTTCCCGTCACCCTCCCAGGACCCCTTCCCGTCACCCTCCCAGTATCCATTCCCGTCACCCACCCAGGACCCCTTCCCGACACCCTCCCAGGACCCCTTCCCGTCACCCTCCCAGCACCCATTCCCGTCACCCTCCCAGGACCCCTTCCCGTCACCCTCCCCAGTACCCCTTCCCGTCACCCTTTAAATAGCCAGCAGGATGGACCAATGGACCTCATTGCCGGTGTGAGAGACGCCATCTACAGCCTCTCTCCCACCTACACACATGTACAGCCTCTCTCCCACCTACCCACATCTACAGCCTCCCTCCCACCAACACACATCTACAGCCTCCCTCCCACCTTCACACATCTACAGCCTCCCTCCCACCTTCACACATCTACAGCCTCTCTCCCACCTACCCACATCTACAGCCTCCCTCCCACCTACACACATCTACAGCCTCCCTCCCACCAACACACATCTACAGCCTCCCTCCCACCTTCACACATCTACAGCCTCCCTCCCACCTACATACATCTAAAGCCTCCCTCCCACCTACACCCTCCCTCCCACCTACACACATCTACAGCCTCCCTCCCACCTACACACATCTACAGCCTCCCTCCCACCTACACACATCTAAAGCCTCCCTCCCACCTACACACATCTACAGCCTCCATCCCACCTACACACATCTACAGCCTCCCTCCCACCTACACACATCTACAGCCTCCCTCCCACCTACACACATCTACAGCCTCCCTCCCACCTATACACATCTACAGCCTCCCTCCCACCTACATACATCTACAGCCTCCCTCCCACCTACACACATCTACAGCCTCCCTCCCACCTACATACATCTACAGCCTCCCTCCCACCTACACACATCTACAGCCTCCCTCCCACCTATACACATCTACAGCCTCCCTCCCACCTACATACATCTACAGCCTCCCTCCCACCTACACACATCTACAGCCTCCCTCCCACCTATACACATCTACAGCCTCCCTCCCACCTACATACATCTACAGCCTCCCTCCCACCTACACACATCTACAGCCTCCCTCCCACCTACACACATCTACAGCCTCCCTCCCACCTACATACATCTACAGCCTCCCTCCCACCTATACACATCTACAGCCTCCCTCCCACCTACATACATCTACAGCCTCCCTCCCACCTACACACATCTACAGCCTCCCTCCCACCTATACACATCTACAGCCTCCCTCCCACCTACATACATCTACAGCCTCCCTCCCACCTACACACATCTACAGCCTCCCTCCCACCTACACACATCTACAGCCTCCCTCCCACCTACACACATCTACAGCCTCCCTCCCACCTACACACATCTACAGCCTCCCTCCCACCTATACACATCTACAGCCTCCCTCCCACCTAAACACATCTAAAGCCTCCCTCTCACCTACATACATCTACAGCCTCCCTCCCACCTACACACATCTACAGCCTCCCTCCCACCTACACACATCTACAGCCTCCCTCCCACCTACACACATCTACAGCCTCCCTCCCACCTACACACATCTACAGCCTCCCTCCCACCTACACACATCTACAGCCTCCCTCCCACCTATACACATCTACAGCCTCCCTCCCACCTTCACACATCTACAGCCTCCCTCCCACCTACATACATCTACAGCCTCCCTCCCACCTACACACATCTACAGCCTCCCTCCCACCTACACACATCTACAGCCTCCCTCCCACCTACACACATCTACAGCCTCCCTCCCACCTACACACATCTACAGCCTCCCTCCCACCTATACACATCTACAGCCTCCCTCCCACCTACACACATCTAAAGCCTCCCTCTCACCTACATACATCTACAGCCTCCCTCCCACCTACACACATCTACAGCCTCCCTCCCACCTACACACATCTACAGCCTCCCTCCCACCTACACACATCTACAGCCTCCCTCCCACCTACACACATCTACAGCCTCCCTCCCACCTACACACATCTACAGCCTCCCTCCCACCTATACACATCTACAGCCTCCCTCCCACCTTCACACATCTACAGCCTCCCTCCCACCTACACACATCTATAGCCTCCCTCCCACCTACACACATCTACAGCCTCCCTCCCACCTACACACATCTACAGCCTCCCTCCCACCTACACACATCTGCAGCCTCCTTCCCACCTACACACATCTACAGCCTCCCTCCCACCTACACACATCTGCAGCCTCCTTCCCACCTACACACATCTACAGCCTCCCTCCCACCTACACACATCTGCAGCCTCCCTCCCACCTACACACATCTGCAGCCTCCCTCCCACCTACACACATCTACAGCCTCCCTCCCACCTACACACATCTGCAGCCTCCCTCCCACCTACACACATCTACAGCCTCCCTCCCACCTACACACACCTATAGCCTCCCTCCCACCTACACACATCTACAGCCTCCCTCCCACCTACACACATCTACAGCCTCCCTCCCACCTACACACATCTACAGCCTCCCTCTCACCTACACGCATCTACAGCCTCCCTCCCACCTACACACATCTACAGCCTCCCTCTCACCTACACACATCTACAGCCTCCCTCCCACCTACACACAACGAAAGCCTCCCTCTCACCTACTCACATCTACAGCCTCCCTCCCACCTACACCCTCCCTCCCACCTACACACATCTTCAGCCTCCCTCCCACCTACACACATCTAAAGCCTCCCTCTCACGTACACACATCTACAGCCTCCCTCCCACCTACACACATCTACAGCCTCCCTCCCACCTACATACATCTACAGCCTCCCTCCCACCTACACACATCTACAGCCTCCCTCCCACCTTCACACATCTACAGCCTCCCTCCCACCTACACACATCTATAGCCTCCCTCCCACCTACACACATCTACAGCCTGCCTCCCACCTACACACATCTACAGCCTCCCTCCCACCTACACACATCTACAGCCTCCCTCCCACCTACACACATCTAAAGCCTCCCTCCCACCTACTCACTCACATCTACAACCTCCCTCCCACCTACACACAACGAAAGCCTCCCTCTCACCTACTCACATCTACAGCCGCCCTCCCACCTACACCCTCCCTCCCACCTACACACATCTTCAGCCTCCCTCCCACCTACACACATCTAAAGCCTCCCTCTCACGTACACACATCTACAGCCTCTCTCCCACCTACACACATCTACAGCCTCCCTCCCACCTACTCACATCTACAGCCTCCCTCCCACCTACTCACATCTACAGCCTCCCTCCCACCTACACACATCTACAGCCTCCCTCCCACCTACACACATCTACAGCCTCTCTCCCACCTACACACATCTACAGCCTCCCTCCCACCTACTCACATCTACAGCCTCCCTCCCACCTACTCACATCTACAGCCTCCCTCCCACCTACACACATCTACAGCCTCCCTCCCACCTACACACATCTACAGCCTCCCTCCCACCTACACACATCTACAGCCTCCCTCCCACTTACACACATCTACAGCCTCCCTCCCACCTACACACATCTACAGCCTCCCTCCCACCTACACACCTGTGCATCCTTCCTCACCTCGCTCCCACCTACACATACATCTACTGCTCAGTGACAGCTGAATAGTAGAGCACCAGAACATACATGACTTACATTTCAGCTAATCACTATAACACAAGTATCAACTCAGGGCTTAATGAGCCAATGCCTCTGTCAAAAATATTTTTTTTATCCAGTTCTGGTCTTTAATTTCGTTTAATTAATGGATGACAGAAAATATATAAAAATCTAACGTGTTGAATATTCTAAGATAAATGAGTGTAGAAAATAGTTTTTCAAGCCATTCAATCAGACGTGGTTATCACTGGTAGTTTAATATATTATAAAGAATATTGTATTAATTCTGCAGTATTAATTATCTTGGTATCTTAGTAATATCAGTGATCCACCTCACTGTACATGGCCTGTCAGTTATGTTCAGTATAGAAGATTCACAACAGCTGCATCAAACATCAACACCTACACAAGGGCTTTACACTGAGGAAAAACTAGTTCAGAAATTTGGACAGTACATTGTTACAAACACAGACTATTGATCACTTGGTTACAAATCTTCTCTTAACAAAAGAACAGGATTATCACGTCTCGGGGACGTCATACACTGGGCTCACTCACGGAGGAAAAGATATCTTTCTAGTTTATTTATTTTATTAACAACCTTAATAATCACTTAAGGATTCCATCATGGATTAAATAATTTAATCTTTACAACAGACCTTCTCATATTATAAACACTATGAGCATAACATCTATCACTAGCCTTATTACCACATCACTGTAATAAGCTAAATATTTAGAAAAGACTCTAGACAGTATCTGGACTTATTCTCAATGAGTCATAAGATTTATGTACATACACAGGCGTTTTTAAAAGCTTAAACCTTACACTGATACCAACAATAGTGCTCTAACTCGCGGACCATTCTACAATAATCCTTTTCCTGATCAGAGTCTGTAAATGGCGTAACACTTGGACTCTTTCACTTATTTTCCTCAAGAGTTTCTCAACCGCCTTCTCCGACCGAGATGTACCCTTACAAAGAGCTTCCAAAATTCCGGGTAACTTCTGGGGAGGTGTAGTGTGGCTTAAGCAGGATTCTCCACTAGACCCTTCCTGGACCAGTGGAAGGTATAAACTGAACAAGGTAAGACTTTACCAGCCAACTTTGACACTGTCGGAGTAGGGGTTCAGTAGCTCAAACTGACTGCTGGTGCTTAACCGCCACACCAACAGTTTAGAATATTTAAACATCCTACCTATGTACAAAGCTAAACAATTTATGTCCAGATAATATTATAGAGTAAATCCACTTTAGCTATTAATGGAAATACTCCTGAATATAATATTAAATGAAAAAGCCAAAGTAACACTTAGAAATATATCGTTTCCTTCTTGAAATGAGCAAAGGGCGTAATATATACAGAATGTTATGAAAACTTAACACCACAGACAATTGGTCGACCAAGTTTGGAGGATGAGCAGGAACACTGTCCAGTGCCAGGAGGCACTTGAGTGGCACTTTATTTTCCTGGAGGTATTTTTTCACACTCGAGGCCAAACACTTCAACATTGAAAGTAAGTATGAGTCCAGACAGCAAACATAAATTGCAAGTCCAAAAACTCAATTTTCAGAGTCCACGTTGACCAAAACGACTAAATGCAAACTCTGCACAATGACTATTTCGACTACCAGATAGTTCAACCATGAAGACCTTGAGTCGATCAGATACTATGTTCTCGCGAGACATTTAACATGGAAGGTTTGGTAACGTCTACCACCACTAACAGCAAGACGTAACACTATTCATAACTACGGCCACACAAAACCATCGGAAACAATGTGTAGTGTGCCCGAAATTTACTAAACAACTAGCATTGTATGAGGAACTTCCTCCATGAACCAAATTCATTGCCCACAAAGTTCAGAAATAGTTCTGGGTCTAAGTCCACAACCCCCTAGAACTAACTAGTGTTAAATATTGTGTGTAAACGTGAACGTGTTTAACATGTAAGAGACCCCAGACTCTGTACCAGCAGCACAACCTTCTGCTTCAAGTGATCGTCGTTGTCTTTTCTGCTTTAAGTGCTTCAGCTACTTAGGTTATATATTAGCATCATTGTTTAGTGTCACGAGATGCCTATGGACTGAAGACGCCAGGGTGAAGCCAAACGGAGAGTATTTGTAACAACAAAACCTCAGTATCTAACTCAATAATCGCCTATACTACAGAGCGACAAAGAAAAGCGGTCATTCCGCAAGCCGAATGATGACGCAAAAACGTCACAAATAGTCCCAGATTCCGATGTCTCAAAACAAAACAAAGACCAAAGTAATAGGATCGCAATACGTAAAATCGTCAGGTTCTTGGGCAGACACTGTCGAAATAAATCCTACGTAACAAACTAGCCATAAAAACAAGTACATTCCAAGACATTAACAAAATAGCTGTTGAGTGAATGATGGTGAAGCTTTACTTTTTTAGGTCATCCTACGTTAATGAAAGACGACAGATGTGGCAAAACGTTCTTGCAATATCCTTGTAAAATATATACGATGTGGCCGCAATCCTCTCTTGCTACTACAGCAACGTGTGCACCCATGAATGATACGCACCATGAATGATACGCACCCATGATAGGTACCCATCAGTCATACCAGCAACAGAACCATTAACAAAAATGTAACGCTGTCAGTGCGTGGAGCCACGAACGTTCACACAGACAATGGTACACGATCACTTGGATTTCTCTTGAAAGACGACAAAGTGAATTTTGTCGTGTTCTGTAGGACATTTTCCTGAGCATTTATGGGGTGATACCATTAAAATTCTATCTGTGAGGATAATCACTGCTTTTGCAGCACCACTGTGCAATAATCTCCCCAAAGAAGCCCCAAATGGAATTAATACGTGTTGACAGTGTGAGCTTCGAGGATGAGAATCAAATGAAGGCGCTGGTGACGCAGCAATGGTGATGCAGCAATAGTGACGCAGCACTGCTGACGCAAGCATTGGTGACACAAGCTTGATCCAATGTTCCAGGGACCCCTACCAGTGAACTATATTACTGACCTCTGCTTCAGGGCCTTCCGGTTCTTGGATTGTCTTTAACGTTGCCCACTTGTAGAAAGTTCTTGCTCAAGTCTGCAAGAGTTGAGCAAGAAAGTTCATACAGAAGATTCCTGCTCACAAGTCTAGCAGACAGTTCATTCTTAGAACACAAGTCTTACAGACAGTTCATGCTTGCAACACAAGTCTTACAGACAGTTCATGCTTGCAACACAAGTCTTACAGACAGTTCATGTTTGCAACACAAGTTGTGGAGAAATTTTCTCCAGGAGGGGGTATCAGCCCCCTTCAGCCCCCTTCAGCCCCTTCAGCCCCTTTCAGCCCTGAGGGGCCAAGCCCTCTCAGAAGGGGCAAATATCTTGTTTACTGCTACAGCGAGTAATTGACCCCAGATGCAGTACCAGTATGTGACTTGGCTTGCCGCTCCTTGCAGTCCAGTGTTGCAGAGTGTAGCTTAATAAAAGACAGTTCATCTCTTACCTTAGCAGGACAATTAAGTAAAATCCTGTACCCACTTTATTACCATGGTAAAGATAGTGTACATTGTTGTCTATGCTTAAGACAGCAAGAAACAAACATTCTGCTTTGCTTCATGGAGGAAGTGGCAAGGAAGTAAAAGTACTAGGTCAGCTTTTCCTTTGTGCTGGGGGAGTAACGGCGTGGGGTGCTGTGGCGTCTTCAGATTACTTTTGACTCTACTGAGAGTGACACTGATGCCAGGATAACCAACAAAGAACGATCTGTGCGTTAGTGTGAACAAAGTATCTCATAAAACACAATAAACACTTAAGAGAAGTGTGGTCAGCTTCTTTAGTGATAAGATTGTGAACAATAAAGACAAATCTTGTGGAACATAGTGTACCAGTGTGCGTATTCCTAGACTATGGAAGACGTGGACATCCAAGGACACTTCAGCTTCTATCAAGTCACCGATATCTGTCGAAGGTGTGAAGAACACCATAGCTCACGCTACAAGAGCAAGGTAGGTTACAAATTTCTTGTAGTACGGGGGACTGCGCAGTTCTTGAGTCGCAAGGAGTTTGTAATCAACCTATAGTCGGCAGTGAGGTGTGGACTTTTGAGTCCAAACAAGTATGTAATTTGTCAGCCATCAGTGAATGAAATATACTGACATAACACCCCCTAGGGGTAATTTATAATCTTACAAATTATAACTCTTTACAGCCCGTTGAGAGATAACTTGGACAGCTTCTCAAGACCTCGTCTGCAGGGGCGGCTGTGCAGGCGATGAGCTGTCTTTCTAAGTTAAGTACAAACTCTTTAAACTTAGCTGGTAATACCATTTATCAACACAAGTCTTACAGACAGTTCATGCTCGCAACACAAGTCTTACAGACAGTTCATGCTCGCAACACAAGTCTTACAGACAGTTCATGCTCGCAACACAAGTCTTACAGACAGTTCATGCTCACAACAAAAGTCTTACAGACAGTTCATGCTCACAACAAAAGTCTTACAGACAGTTCATGCTCGCAACACAAGTCTTAAGTCTTACAGACAGTTCATGCTCACAACACAAGTCTTAAGTCTTACAGACAGTTCATGCTCACAACACAAGTCTTAAGTCTTACAGACAGTTCATGCTCACAACACAAGTCTTAAGGACAGTTCATGCTCGCAACACAAGTGTCGCTCTGGGAGCCGCTTTGTAAAATCGTCTCTCGAAATCGAGAAGCTTGTCTTTCATTGTCTTCTGTGTTTGTGTGTGTCCATGGGCGCAGTGCTGTGAGGCAGGGATGTGAGGCAGGGGTGTGAGGCAGGGGTGTGAGGCAGGGCTGTGAGGCAACACTGTGAGGCAGGGCTATGAGGCAGGGCTGTGAGGTAGGGCTGTGAGGCAAGGCTGGGAGGCAGGACTGGGAGGCACGGTGGGAGGCAGGACTGGGAGACAGGGCTGTGAGGTAAGGCTGTGAGGCAGGACTGGGAGGCAAGGCTGGGAGGCAGCTGGGACCTGTCTACCCAGACTTGAATCACTAGTGACTAATGCCACAGTGATCGATAGTAACACTTTAAGTCAAAATCTCCTCCCATGGTCCTCCCTTGAAGCTGGAGCCCCCCATGGTGCTTCCGTGAACGCTGGAGCCTCCCATGGTGCTTCCGTGAACCCTGGAGCCTCCCATGGTGCTTCCAGTGAACTCTGGAGCCTCCCGTGCTCTTCCAGTGAACGCTGGAGCCTCCCGTGCTCTTCCAGTGAACGCTGGAGCCTCCCGTGCTCTTCCAGTGAACGCTGGAGCCTCCCGTGCTCTTCCAGTGAACGCTGGAGCCTCCCGTGCTCTTCCAGTGAACGCTGGAGCCTCCCGTGCTCTTCCAGTGAACTCTGGAGCCTCCCGTGCTCTTCCAGTGAACGCTGGAGCCTCCCGTGGTGCTCCTGTGAATGTTTCATGTTTCAACTTGCACATTTCCTCGCACCACCAGAGAATCACGGCCAAAAAATCACTCCAAAAGAATCACCGCCAAAAAAATCACAGCCCGAGAACCACGGCCAAAGAATCACCATAATGAACCACCACAACTGAATCATTATTAATCTGTTATTACTTATCAATCACTACTAATGAATAACTCCCAGTGAATCATTGCTAATTACTGCCAAAGAAGCACTGCTACTGAAGCAATGTCCATCAAGCACTGCCAGTGAAGCACTGCCCATGAAGCACTGTCAATGAGGCATTTCCCATGAAGCACTGCCAGCGAAGCACTGCTAGTGAAGCACTGCAAGTGTAGCAATGCTAGTGAAGCACTGCCAGTGAAGCACTGCCAATGAAGCACTGCTAGTGAAGCACTGTCAGTGAAGCACTGCCCATGAAGCACTTCCCATGAAGCACTCCCAGCGAAGCATTGCCAGTGAAACACTGCTAGTAAAGCACTGCCAGTAAAGCATTGCCAGAGAAGCACTGCCCATGAAGCACTGCCAGCGAAGCACTGCCAGTGAAGCACTGCCAGCGAAGCACTGATAGTGAACCACTGCCATTGAAGCACTGCCCATGAAGCACTTCCCATGAAGCACTGCCAGCGAATCACTGCCAGTGAAGCACTGCTAGTGAAGCACTGCTAGTGAAGCAATGCCATTGAAGCACTGCCAGTGAAGCACTGCCCATAAAGCACTTCCCATGAAGCACTGCCAGTGAAGCACTACCCATGAAGCACTGCCAGTGAAGCACTTCCCATGAAGCACTTCTCATGACTCACTGCCAGTGAAGCACTGCTAGTGAAGCACTGCTAGTGAAGAAATGCCATTGAAGCACTGCCAGTGAAGCACTGCCCATGAAGCACTTCCCATGAAGCACTGCCAGTGAAGCACTGCCCATGAAGCACTGCCAGTGAAGCACTGCCCATGAAGCACTTCCCATGAAGCACTGCCAGTGAAGCACTGCTAGTGAAGCAATGCCATTGAAGCACTGCCCATGAAGCACTGCCAGTGAAGCTCTGCCAGCGAAGCACTGCCAGCGAAGCACTGCCAGTGAAGCACTGCTAGTGAAGCACTGCTAGTGAAGCAATGCCATTGAAGCACTGCCAGTGAAGCACTGCCAGTGAAGCGCTGCCCATGAAGCACTGCCAGTGAAGCAATGCCATTGAAGCACTGCCCATGAAGCACTGCCAGTGAAGCGCTGCCCATGAAGCACTTTCCATGAAGCACTGCCAGCGAATCACTGCCAGTGAAGCACTGCCAGTGAAGCACTGCCAGTGAAGTACTGCCAGTGAAGTACTGCCCATGAAGCACTTCCAACACTCCGTCATAACCTCACACCGTGAAGATCTTCTCTCTCCCCCACTCCCCCATAACCTCACACAGTGAAGACCTTCTCTCTCCCCCACTCCCCCATAACCTCACACCGTGAAGACCTTCTCTCTCCCCCACTCCCCCATAACCTCACACCGTGAAGATCTTCTCTCTCCCCCACTCCCCCATAACCTCACACAGTGAAGACCTTCTCTCTCCCCCACTCCCCCATAACCTCACACCGTGAAGATCTTCTCTCTCCCCCACTCCCCCATAACCTCACACCGTGAAGATCTTCTCTCTCCCCCACTCCCCCATAACCTCACACAGTGAAGACCTTCTCTCTCCCCCACTCCGTCATAACCTCACACCTAGAGACTTCTCTCTCCCACTCCCCCATAACCTCACACACTGAAGACCTTCTATCTCCCCCACTCCGTCATAACCTCACACCGTGAAGACCTCTCTCCCCCACTCCCTCATAACCTCACACTGTAATTTCCTCTCCTGTCTCCAGCAATTACTGCAGGAAACATATTTTGTATTTTGCAACCCATAATATATAGCATCAGTGTGACCATCCATCCAATTAGTTATGTAATGAGGGACTTTCTGAATGAAGACCGAAAAGAAACATTGGTTAAAGAAACGGAAGAGACTGAGGTCCAACTGAATCCATCATATAGAATCCTGGTAAGAGAGAAAGATTCGGGGAATACAAAGCAAAGTGAAATTTAAAGGAAATCCAGAGGTAAGGTGTCAGGAACCAAAGGTAAGGTGTCAGGAACCGTGAGTACCCCGCGGAAGCATGTAACTACACCCTAAGGCTATCTTAATCTGTTTTATCTGCCGTTTGGGTTAATTTAGTAGTGGGAATGAACGACAAGGATCTTCGGATGCTACGTTGCTTTATTTGGGTTCTTGGTACACAGACAGTATGTTTAAGTGCGCAGGCCCGGAGGGTCATGCCCAGGAGAGAGTGATGGAGTAGACCTTGTTGACTGAGTGACCTCGGCTGCCTGAATGAGGCCGGGTAAGTGTGGTGGGGGATGAGCTGGGTAGTCCTATGCCACTAGATGTCAGCACCGAAATATGAGCCCAGCTGCGAAATATGAGCCCAGCAGTGGATGAGCGAGTTGATGAGGCAGTATATGAGGGAGTGGATGAGACAGTGGATGAGACAGTGGATGAGGCAGTGTACATCACACGGCCACCTAACCATGGCCATCCTCGACCATGACTGAAAAAAACTCTCGGTTTCTCTCTCTCAGGAGCAGGGCACAGAACACAGAATAAAAACATATATATATGCATGTGGACATGGACAAAAAAAAAAAAACTTCCTACAGCTAGGAAAGAAAAAGAGGTGGAATGTGCTAAACATCGTGGTCCAAGGCAGTGAGCCTCAGTGGGCATTACTGCACGCCTTCCTGTGTCTGGACAGATACTGCAACATAAGAGACATCGCTGCGGTTAAACTGAAACTGTGACGTAACAGGGTAACAGTCTCCTTTGGAACGGTGAAGCAGTCATTGTAGTAGTCGCTGCAGGGTTCACTCATCCTGGGGCACAACCTGCTGGTGCTCTTGAGTGACGCGTTGTCAGTACTCGGCAGGTCTTCTGGCAAGCGACTCGGGACATTTATCGACTGGTACTGTCGCTGGAGCTGTCACTGCCGGTGAGTGAAGTGAGTCATGGCAGGGACGACTCAGGCGAAACATCTGGGAGCTGTAACAGCATGCACCGTAACTGAAGTGAGTGGGCTAACAGTCAAAGTAACATCTTTGTGCAGGCTGCTCACTGAAGCTGTGACACAAGTCAGACAGTCGCCTACCGACAGGGCTACTGCGACTTGACGAAGTCAACCATACCCCCGGCCGGGATTGAACCCGCGGTCATAGAGTCTCAAAACTCCAGCCCGTCGCGTTAGCCACTAGACCAGCTAGCCACAATAAGATTCATCCAACTAGGTATATTTCTACACCATAGGAAAGTTAGCACAGGCACCTCTGTGACCACAAATGCAAGTTTTTACAGACGAATCTCCAGCTAGCGTGGCCGTGACGAACTCTAGCTCAAGTCCCTTCACTGCCGTCAACATGACTCAAGAAATCGTAATGACACGATTGCAAATAAACCATACCCCCTGTGCCTGTGCTAACTTTCCTATGGTGTAGAAATATACCTAGTTGGATGAATCTTATTGTGGCTAGCTGGTCTAGTGGCTAACGCGACGGGCTGGAGTTTTGAGACTCTATGACCGCGGGTTCAATCCCGGCCGGGGGTATGGTTTATTTGCAATCGTGTCATTACGATTTCTTGAGTCAGTCGTAGTCTTGACGAAGTCATTCTCTTGACAGAGTTGGAGTCATAGCAGAAGTTAGTCTAAGCATCCTCAAACTGGTTTTCTACACATAACTGCTCTCTGATGATCAGGAGGTGGAGTGAAACAAGTCTCAATGGCGAGTGGCGAGCATAAGAGCTTTCTGTACATGGGGGCTCAGACGCTCGTAAACTGACGCCTGGAGTGACTAATGTCAACTGTCAGTGGTCACAACGGGTGACAAGTAACAAAACGGTGTTACCTATGGTCTGGGCTCAGACCATACTGTGGTCTACACACACATCTGGGCTCAGACCACACATCGGGACACAGAAAACTTGCACACACCTACTGCACATACAGTTACAACACGGCTTGCACTAGCAAATGATGCTTTTCTGTGCAAAAATCGACACTAAGACATTCACGAACAATATGATGTTCACTGAAGATAAATTCCAGCCACTCCGTTATGAAAAACTGGAGGAAATAATACCTAGAACTGAGTATAATACAAACTCTAATCTCACAAAAGAGTGGAAAAGGACCTGGGAGTGGTAATGTCTGAGGATCTCACCTTCAAGTATCACAACAGTGCGACGATCACACCTGCGAGGAAACTGATAGGATATATAATGAGAAAATTGAAGACAAGAGATGCCAAGCCATTGATGATCATTTTTAAATCACTTGCACATATCAGTTCCATCAAACACCTTAACTACTGGGAACTCTTGGAAGTACTTGACTTGTACTCACTGAAACGCAGACGATACATCATAATCTATACCTGGAAAATCGTAGAGGGACTGGTCCCTAATCTGCACACAGAAATCACTCCCTACAAAAGCAAAAGATTTAGCAGAAGGTACAAAATACCCCCAGTGAAAAGTAGGGGCGCCATTAGTACACTAAAAGAAAACACTAAGTGTCCGGGGTCCACGACCGTTCAACAGCCTTCCACCAGCCATAAAGGGAATTACCAGTAGATCCCTGGGTGTGTTCAAGAGGGAGCTGGATAGATACCTAAAGTCAGTACGGGATCAACCAGGCTGTGGTTCGTACGTTGGACTACGTGCGGCAATCAGTAACAGCCTAGTTGATCAGGCCCTGATCTACCGGGAGACCTGGTCATGAACCTACCCTCCAGGTAGGTAGACTCCAGGTAGTCTCATAACACGCCTTTATGCTTCAATCATTACTCAGCCTCATCATACTCACCACACTCAGTCACCCACCCAGGATTAACATCTAATTTGAGATGAACACCTGTCCTTCCAACACCTGTGTACATATGCAGGGGTAGAGCCGCAGCTCCTGGCACCGCCTCAAAACCTGTTACTACTAATGTATTTATTTCATCGTCTTCAGCTTGCATCTTAGCACTCCGTGTGTGGGATTGGATCCTTCACTTTCATCACGGGGAAACGCTAAACCCATACGAATCACAAAGTGACATGGGAAGGGCAGGGACAGTGGGTGCAATCAAACCACGGTACGGGTGAGAATGAACTCGCGGCTGGTGAGTCGTAAAACTCCAAACCCGTTAGCCACCGTGAGGCATGGTGCAATCAAGTTTCATCCGAGGAAATAGAGCTTTAATTCCTGAGATCAAGAGCCCTTCAAGGCACCTCCCTTCAAGGACTCATTGCCTCCTGGAATTTAAGTGTTTTATAATGGCCCAGTAGTTTACACGAGGATTCAGCTACTTGTTGAGTTTGTCCAACGTCAGTCTGTCCTTACTGACCACGCCCCGTGGCCTGGTGGCTAAAGCTCTCGCTTCACACGGGGAGGGTCTGGGTTCGATTCCCAGCGAGGGGTAGAAACTTTGAACGTGTTTCTTTAAATCGGTTGTCTATGTTCACCCATCAGTAAAATGGCTACCTGGGTGTTAGTGGACTGGTGTGGGTCGCATCCTGGGACAAAACTGACCTAATCTGCAGGAAATGCTCAGCAAAATAAGCACTTTCTATATAGTAGTGTATCATTGATGTCAGCTAGAACTGTATACCATGTACATATACTTGTAGTAAATAAATATGTTATTATTATTAAGTCGGTATCTGTAGTAAATATACTATTATTATTATTATTATTATTATTATTATTATTAAGTCGGTATCTGATTAGTTCAGTTGCGTGTTCAGATCCTTCTGATACATACTGCCGCCTTCTTCGTCTTCTTAGTACCGTACACCAGCATGCTGAAGATATAAGATAAGATAAGATAAGATTTCGTTCGGATTTTTAACCCTGGAGGGTTAGCCACCCAGGATAACCCAAGAAAGTCAGTGCGTCATCGAGGACTGTCTAACTTATTTCCATTGGGGTCCTTAATCTTGTCCCCCAGGATGCGACCCACACCAGTCGACTAACACCCAGGTACCTATTTGCTGCTAGGTGAACAGGACAACAGGTGTAAGGAAACGTGTCGAAATGTTTCCACCCGCCGGGAATCGAACCCGGGCCCTCCGTGTGTGAAGCGGGAGCTTTAGCCACCAGGCCACCGGGACCACTCCACCAGGCCACCGGGACCACTATATGAGTCTATCCTTAGTAGCAAGGACTGCTAATAATTTCTGTATGACAAACAAGATGACAGGTAAATCTTACAAACATCTGCTTACGTTTAGTATACACATCTTATCCGTGTGCTTCTTAATAGTTCTTTATCCTGTAATCCTTCTTTTCCGATCTTGGAGGCCTGGTCTGAGAATGAGAATCACTGATGCATAGTACCAACCCTTGTGGGATTCTTACACTAGCCCATCGCGATTCTAATCTCTTACTGTTGCTTTTTTCTATCAGGTATCTATCAATCACTGCTGTAACTAACTTCTATGTTCTACTGTATCAAAGGCATTCCTACAGTGGAGAAAAATGCCGTCCACCAATTCCTGGTTTTCACACCTAATCTGTCAGCCTACCGTAAAGTATTTGACTGGCTCCTCCTCCTTATTCCCCACTACTACCACTACCACTACTTACCTCTACCACTACTACTACTACTACTACTACTACTACTACTACTACTACTACTACTACCACCACCACCACCTCTTCCTGCTTATAAATAGCCGTCCTGCTCCACTTCTGGTTAGTATGACTTTGTAAATGGTCCAAGTCAGACCGAAACGTCGTCGTAAGCTTCTCTCTTTTATATGCGGGTTATTTGTGTAACATTCTCTACTTGTTCTGCTTTTTTTGCATATTTATCCTCTTCGTTACTTTGCACTGAGCTTTTGTCAGGAGCTTCGAGCAGTAGTTCAGAGCTTCATGTCATCTCTTATATTTGCCTTCCGAAGTACCTTCTGCTAGCGTTAAAGAGGAATATGATAAAAGATTCCTAACAAGTAGAAGGTCGTACTCAAACGACAAGCTACCCAACATATGTTGAACACTCAGAAGTTGCTGCAATAAAAACGATGTTATTCACTAGAAAATAAAGAGCCAGGCAAAAAGGTGAAAACAATC
>NC_091295.1:17354765-17364765 GCF_038502225.1 Cherax quadricarinatus
TAAACAAATTAGGAATGTCTATGACCACACAGCAACAATCTAGTAAGTTTATTTAGGCACATATACACATAAGTCAATTATCATACATAGCGTCAATTACATAGGATAACCCGAAAAACCCAGACAACTCTGACAAGTGAACAGCAGAGAGAGACAGCCAGGTCAGGAACTACGTCTACTTAGAATCTATACTCCTAATATCATAGCACGATTTAACCCAATGCAAAAAATAACTTAAAATCTTCCATTGAAAAATTACAATTCCACTGTGATTCAAAACTCCGCCGAATCAAAATTTGGAATTTGTATTTTAATTTCAGACGTTATTTACTTTCCATGAACCATGACTGGAGATACACAATGGAGGGGGATCCAGGCGCTCTCATTCCAGTGGGATCCAGGCGCTCTCATTCCAGTGGGATCCAGGCGCTCATTCCAGTGGGATCCAGGAGCTCTCATTCCAGTGGGCACCAGGCGCTCTCATTCCAGTGGATTCCAGGCGCTCATTCCAGTGGGAATCAGGAGCTCTCATTCCAGTGGGATCCAGGCGTTCTCATTCCAGTGGGAACCAGGCGTTCTCATTTCAGTGGGGACCAGGCGTTCTCATTCCAGTGGGAACCAGGTGCACTCATTCCAGTGGGAACCAAGCGTTCTCACTTCATCAACAAGATTGCAAAATTTAGCGACTTATCACAGAAATATCCAAGGTTTGCTTCAATTAGATAAGAAGCATAAAAGTGGTGATAACTGGAGATAAGGAACCTGGAAATAAGAGACCTGGAGATAAGAGACTGCTGTAATTGTGAAGGTGATGAGTCCTGGACATAAAGGAACACGATACCAACAAGTCGTGGGAAAAACGCACAAAATGAAGTCACTTTAGGTCATGCTTAATGGAAGTTCCAGTCCTGGGACCTCACTCAGTCCAACTTTCCATACGGGTAAGAAAAACATTAGTTTATACAGCTGGGGAAGCCCTTAATAAATAGAAGAGAATTCTGGCAGAATATTACCTGAGTCGCGAAATTTGTTTGATGATTGTATGTGCCAGCGTGTCGTATATGACAGCGTGTCGTATGTGCCAGCGTGTCGTATGTGCCAGCGTGTCGCATGTGTCAGCGTGTCGTATGTGTCAGCGTGTCGTATGTGTCGGAGTGTCGTATGTGCCAGCGTGTCGTATGTGCCAGCGTGTCGAATGTGCCAGCGTGTCGTATGTGCCAGCGTGTCGTATGTGCCAGCGTGTCGTATGTGTCGGCGTGTCGTATGTGCCAGCGTGTCGTATGTGCCAGCGTGTCGTATGTGCCAGCGTGTCGTATGTGCCAGCGTGTCGTATGTGCCAGCGTGTCGTATGTGTCGGCGTGTCGTATGTGCCAGCGTGTCGTATGTGCCAGCGTGTCGTATGTACCAGCGTGTCGTATGTGCCAGCGTGTCGTATGTGTCGGCGTGTCGTATGTGCCAGCGTGTCGTATGTGTCAGCGTGTAGTATGTGCCAGCGTGTCGTATGTGTCAGCGTGTCGTATGTGTCGGCGTGTCGTATGTGTCAGCGTGTCGTATGTGTCGGAGTGTCGTATGTGCCAGCGTGTCGTATGTGTCGGCGTGTCGTATGTGTCAGCGTGTAGTATGTGCCAGCGTGTCGTATGTGTCAGCGTGTAGTATGTGCCAGCGTGTCGTATGTGTCGGAGTGTCGTATGTGTCAGCGTGTAGTATGTGTCAGCATGTCGTATGTGTCGGAGTGTCGTATGTGCCAGCGTGTCGTATGTGTCGGCGTGTCGTATGTGTCAGCGTGTAGTATGTGCCAGCGTGTCGTATGTGCCAGCGTGTCGTATGTGCCAGCGTGTCGTATGTGTCCGCGTGTCGTATGTGCCAGCGTGTCGTATGTACCAGCGTGTCGTATGTGCCAGCGTGTCGTATGTGTCGGCGTGTCGTATGTGCCAGCGTGTCGCATGTGTCAGCGTGTAGTATGTGCCAGCGTGTCGTATGTGCCAGCGTGTCGTATGTGTCGGCGTGTCGTATGTGCCAGCGTGTCGTATGTACCAGCGTGTCGTATGTGCCAGCGTGTCGTATGTGTCGGCGTGTCGTATGTGCCAGCGTGTCGTATGCGTCAGCGTGTAGTATGTGCCAGCGTGTCGTATGTGTCAGCGTGTCGTATGTGTCGGCGTGTCGTATGTGTCAGCGTGTCAAATGTGTCGGAGTGTCGTATGTGCCAGCGTGTCGTATGTGTCGGCGTGTCGTATGTGTCAGCGTGTAGTATGTGCCAGTGTGTCGTATGTGTCAGCGTGTAGTATGTGCCAGCGTGTCATATGTGTCAGCGTGTAGTATATGCCAGCGTGTCGTATGTGTCAGCGTGTAGTATGTGCCAGCGTGTCGTATGTGTCAGCGTGTAGTATGTGTCAGCGTGTAGTATGTGCCAGCGTGTCGTATGTGTCAGCGTGTAGTATGTGCCAGCGTGTCGTATGTGTCAGCGTGTAGTATGTGTCAGCGTGTAGTATGTGTCAGCATGTCGTATGTGTCGGAGTGTCGTATGTGCCAGCGTGTCGTATGTGTCGGCGTGTCGTATGTGTCAGCGTGTAGTATGTGCCAGCGTGTCGTATGTGCCAGCGTGTCGTATGTGCCAGCGTGTCGTATGTGTCGGCGTGTCATATGTGCCAGCGTGTCATATGTGCCAGCGTGTCGTATGTACCAGCGTGTCGTATGTGCCAGCGTGTCGTATGTGTCGGCGTGTCGTATGTGCCAGCGTGTCGTATGTGTCAGCGTGTAGTATGTGCCAGCGTGTCGTATGTGTCAGCGTGTCGTATGTGTCGGAGTGTCGTATGTGCCAGCGTGTCGTATGTGTCGGCGTGTCGTATGTGTCAGCGTGTAGTATGTGCCAGCGTGTCGTATGTGTCAGAGTGTAGTATGTGCCAGCGTGTCGTATGTGTCAGCGTGTAGTATATGCCAGCGTGTCGTATGTGTCAGCGTGTAGTATGTGCCAGTGTGTCGTATGTGTCAGCGTGTCGTATGTGTCAGCGTGTAGTATGTGCCAGCGTGTAATATGTGTCAGCGTGACGTATGTGTTGGCGTGTGGTATGTGTCAGCGTGTGGTATGTGTCAGCGTGGTATGTGTCAGCGTGTGGTATGTGTCAGCGTGGTATGTGTCAGCGTGTGGTACGTGTCAGCATGTGGTACGTGTCAGCGTGTGGTACGTGTCAGCGTGTGGTACGTGTCAGCGTGTGGTACGTGTCAGCGTGTGGTACGTGGCAGCGTGTGCTACGTGTCAGCGTGTGGTACGTGTCAGCGTGTGGTACGTGTCAGCGTGTGGTACGTGTCAGCGTGTGGTACGTGTCAGCGTGTGGTACGTGTCAGCGTGTGGTACGTGTCAGCGTGTGGTACGTGTCAGCGTGTGGTACGTGGCAGCGTGTGCTACGTGTCAGCGTGTGCTACGTGTCAGCGTGTGCTACGTGTCAGCGTGTGCTACGTGTCAGCGTGTGGTACGTGTCAGTGTGTGGTACGTGTCAGCGTGTGGTACGTGTCAGCGTGTGGTACGTGTCAGCGTGTGGTATGTGTCAGCGTGTGGTACGTGTCAGCGTGTGGTACGTGTCAGCGTGTGGTATGTGTCAGCGTGTGGTACGTGTCAGCGTGTGGTATGTGTCAGCGTGTGCTACGTGTCAGCGTGTGGTACGTGTCAGCGTGTGGTACGTGTCAGCGTGTGGTACGTGGCAGCGTGTGGTACGTGTCAGCGTGTGGTACGTGTCAGCGTGTGGTACGTGTCAGCGTGTGGTACGTGTCAGCGTGTGGTACGTGGCAGCGTGTGGTACGTGTCAGCGTGTGGTACGTGTCAGCGTGTGGTACGTGTCAGCGTGTGGTACGTGTCAGCGTGTGGTACGTGTCAGCGTGTGGTACGTGTCAGCGTGTGGTACGTGTCAGCGTGTGGTACGTGTCAGCGTGTGGTACGTGTCAGCGTGTGATAGTAATAAAGAAATGTTCAAATAGCATTTGTAGAAGTTTGGTTCTGGTAAGACTGCATTTTAATCCAATCCATGACTTGGACCTGCCTCGCATGGGCCAGTAGGCCTGCTGCAGTGTTCCGTTTTTTCTTATGTTCTTATGTGCACCACACATTCGTTGCTCAAATCGACTCCGTTACACGCATGGCTGTGTTTGTTAAATCCATTGGACAAATTCCTATTTGTTTCTTCTACCCATATTTCTGGAGTACACGTGATGACGTAGACGCGAATTTAAGTTGTGTTGTGGGTTGCTTCCTGGTCATCTGTCTGACGATCGTGGACGCCATGAATATCACCAGGATATTGGTGGGTAAGAGTTGTCAGGAAACAGGACAAGTGTTTCCTAACGCGGGTCTTATTCATATGACCCACAGCTGGAGCCTTTTTGTTTTGGTCATCAAGGCCTTTTACTAGCATATCGGTTCACCTCTTTAAAACTTATGGTTACGATTATAACAATTTCTTACTACGAGAATATGGCTTACAGCTATTGCATGCTGAGAGGGAGAACTATATTTTCCTGGTGGTGCAATCTTACTGCAAACCTGTATGAAGGAGGTTGGGAATTGAACTTTGGTAAATATGTGCTGTATTTATGTGCACTCCTGGAAAAAAATAGGATTGGAAATGCGGAGAACCGCAAATAGAAATATTTAACTATTGCCTGTTTGGGGCGGGTGTGGAGAGGCGAGTAGCAGTGTGTAAGATCGTTTTTGTAGGTAGATGGTGAGTTTTGTGTATATTTTGGTGAGATTGTCACCGTCCTGGGATATACAAGTACGACCATGAAGAGGAGCTGTCCCTCCCTCCCGAGTTCCACAGTATGAATGTTGTGGTAGCACCACACTACACATACATTGTGGCACCACACTACATACAGTGTGGCACCACACTACACACATTGTGGCACCACACTACACATACATTGTGGCACCACACTACACATACATTGTGGCACCACACTACACATACATTGTGGCACCACACTACACACATTGTGGCACCACACTACACATACATTGTGGCACCACACTACACACATTGTGGCACCACACTACACATACAGTGTTGTGGCACCACACTACACATACATTGTGGCACCACACTACACATACATTGTGGCACCACACTACACATACATTGTGGCACCACACTACACATACATTGTGGCACCACACTACACACATTGTGGCACCACACTACACATACAGTGTTGTGGCACCACACTACACATACAGTGTTGTGGCACCACACTACACATAGTGTTGTGGCACCACACTACACATACATTGTGGCACCACACTACACATAGTGTTGTGGCACCACACTACACATACAGTGTTGTGGCACCACACTACACATAGTGTTGTGGCACCACACTACACATACATTGTGGCACCACACTACACATACAGTGTTGTGGCACCACACTACACATACAGTGTTGTGGCACCACACTACACATACATTGTGGCACCACACTACACACATTGTGGCACCACACTACACATACATTGTGGCACCACACTACACACATTGTGGCACCACACTACACATACATTGAGGCACCAGACTACACACATTGTGGCACCACACTACACACATTGTGGCACCACACTACACACATTGTGGCACCACACTACACATACATTGAGGCACCACATTACACACATTGTGGCACCACACTACACACATTGTGGCACCACACTACACATACATTGAGGCACCACATTACACACATTGTGGCACCACACTACACACATTGTGGCACCACACTACACATACATTGAGGCACCAGACTACACACATTGTGGCACCACACTACACATACATTGAGGCACCACATTACACACATTGTGGCACCACACTACACACATTGTGGCACCACACTACACATACATTGAGGCACCAGACTACACACATTGTGGCACCACACTACACATACATTGAGGCACCACATTACACACATTGTGGCACCACACTACACACATTGTGGCACCACACTACACATACATTGAGGCACCAGACTACACACATTGTGGCACCACACTACACACATTGTGGCACCACACTACACATACATTGTGGCACCACATTACACACATTGTGGCACCACACTACACACATTGTGGCACCACACTACACATACATTGAGGCACCAGACTACACACATTGTGGCACCACACTACACACATTGTGGCACCACACTACACATACATTGAGGCACCACATTACACACATTGTGGCACCACACTACACACATTGTGGCACCACACTACACATACATTGAGGCACCACATTACACACATTGTGGCACCACACTACACACATTGTGGCACCACACTACACATACATTGAGGCACCACACTACACACATTGTGGCACCACACTACACACATTGTGGCACCACACTACACATACATTGAGGCACCACACTACACACATTGTGGCACCACACTACACACATTGTGGCACCACACTACACATACATTGTGGCACCACACTACACACATTGTGGCACCACACTACACACATTGTGGCACCACACTACACACATTGTGGCACCACACTACACACATTGTGGCACCACACTACACATACATTGAGGCACCACACTACACACATTGTGGCACCACACTACACACATTGTGGCACCACACTACACATACATTGAGGCACCACACTACACACATTGTGGCACCACACTACACACATTGTGGCACCACACTACACATACATTGTGGCACCACACTACACACATTGTGGCACCACACTACACACATTGTGGCACCACACTACACACATTGTGGCACCACACTACACACATTGTGGCACCACACTACACATACATTGAGGCACCACACTACACACATTGTGGCACCACACTACACACATTGTGGCACCACACTACACATACATTGAGGCACCACACTACACACATTGTGGCACCACACTACACACATTGTGGCACCACACTACACATACATTGAGGCACCACACTACACACATTGTGGCACCACACTACACACATTGTGGCACCACACTACACATACATTGTGGCACCACACTACACACATTGTGGCACCACACTACACACATTGTGGCACCACACTACACACATTGTGGCACCACACTACACACATTGTGGCACCACACTACACATACATTGAGACACCACACTACACACATTGTGGCACCACACTACACACATTGTGGCACCACACTACACATACATTGAGGCACCACACTACACACATTGTGGCACCACACTACACACATTGTGGCACCACACTACACATACATTGAGGCACCACACTACACACATTGTGGCACCACACTACACACATTGTGGCACCACACTACACACATTGTGGCACCACACTACACATACATTGACGCACCACACTACACACATCGTGGCACAATACATCGTTTTTGTAGGTAGATGGTGAGTTTTGTGTATATTTTGGTGAGATTGTCACCGTCCTGGGATATACAAGTACGACCATGAAGAGGAGCTGTCCCTCCCTCCCGAGTTCCACAGTATGAATGTTGTGGTAGCACCACACTACACATACATTGTGGCACCACACTACATACAGTGTGGCACCACACTACACACATTGTGGCACCACACTACACATACATTGTGGCACCACACTACACATACATTGTGGCACCACACTACACATACATTGTGGCACCACACTACACACATTGTGGCACCACACTACACATACATTGTGGCACCACACTACACACATTGTGGCACCACACTACACACATTGTGGCACCACACTACACACATTGTGGCACCACACTACACATACATTGTGGCACCACACTACACATACATTGTGGCACCACACTACACACATTGTGGCACCACACTACACATACATTGTGGCACCACACTACACACATTGTGGCACCACACTACACACATTGTGGCACCACACTACACACATTGTGGCACCACACTACACACATTGTGGCACCACACTACACATACATTGTGGCACCACACTACACACATTGTGGCACCACACTACACACATTGTGGCACCACACTACACACATTGTGGCACCACACTACACATACATTGTGGCACCACACTACACATACATTGTGGCACCACACTACACACATTGTGGCACCACACTACACATACATTGTGGCACCACACTACACACATTGTGGCACCACACTACACACATTGTGGCACCACACTACACACATTGTGGCACCACACTACACACATTGTGGCACCACACTACACATACATTGTGGCACCACACTACACACATTGTGGCACCACACTACACACATTGTGGCACCACACTACACACATTGTGGCACCACACTACACATACATTGTGGCACCACACTACACACATTGTGGCACCACACTACACACATTGTGGCACCACACTACACACATTGTGGCACCACACTACACACATTGTGGCACCACACTACACACATTGTGGCACCACACTACACACATTGTGGCACCACACTACACACATTGTGGCACCACACTACACATACATTGTGGCACCACACTACACATACATTGTGGCACCACACTACACACATTGTGGCACCACACTACACATACACTGTGGCACCACACTACACATACAGTGTTGTGGCACCACACTACACATACATTGTGGCACCACACTACACATACATTGTGGCACCACACTACACACATTGTGGCACCACACTACACATACACTGTGGCACCACATTACACATATGGGTGGTGGCACCATACTATACATAGTTTTGTGGTAAATTTTCAACTATATAAAAATCACGTCCTCGGAGTCATACTGGCATGATCAACGTGCACCATACTGGCATGATCAACGTGCACCATACTGGCATGATCAACGTGCACCATACTGGCATGATCAACGTGCACCATACTGGCATGATCAACGTGCACCATACTGGCATGATCAACGTGCACCATACTGGCATGATCAACGTGCACCATACTGGCATGATCAACGTGCACCATACTGGCATGATCAACGTGCACCATACTGGCATGATCAACTTGTACCATACTGGCATGAACAACGTGCACCATACTGGTATGATCAATGTGCACCATACTGGCATGATCAACGTGTACCATACTGGCATGATCAACGTGCACCATACTGGCATGATCAACGTGTACCATACTGGCATGATCAACGTGCACCATACTGGTATGATCAATGTGCACCATACTGGCATGATCAACGTGTACGATACTGGCATGATCAACGTGTACCACACTGGCATGATCAACGTGCACCATACTGGCATGATTAACGTGTACCTTACTGGCATGATCAACGTGTACCATACTGGCATGATCAACGTGTACCTTACTGGCATGATCAACGTGCACCATATTGGCATGATCAACGTTCACCATACTGGCATGATCAACGTGCACCATGCTGGCATGATCAACGTGTACCATACTGGCATGATCAACGTGTACCATACTGGCATGATCAACGTGCACCATACTGGCATGATCAACGTGCACAATACTGGCATGATCAACGTGTACCATACTGGCATGATCAACGTGTACCATACTGGCATGATCAACGTGCTGCACCATACTGGCATGACCAACGTGTATCATACTGGCATGATCAACGTGCACCATACTGGCATGATCAACGTGTACCATACTGGCATGATCAACGTGTACCATACTGGCATGATCAACGTGCACCATACTGGCATGATCAACGTGTACCATACTGGCATGATCAACGTGCTGCACCATACTGGCATGACCAACGTGTATCATACTGGCATGACCAACGTGCAAAATAATGGCATGATCAACGTGTACCATACTGGCATGATCAGCGTGCACCATACTGGCATGATTAACGTGCACCATACTGGCATGATCAACGTGTACGATACTGGCATGATCAACGTGTACCATACTGGCATGATCAACGTGTACCATACTGGCATGATCAAC
>NC_091295.1:17369765-17407265 GCF_038502225.1 Cherax quadricarinatus
AGTCACCCCATGCCAACTCCACCAACCTTCTCATTAACAGTCACCCCATGCCAACTCCACCAACCTTCTCATTAACAGTCACCCCATGCCAACTCCACCAACCTTCTCATTAACAGTCACCCCATGCCAACTCCACCAACCTTCTCATTAACAGTCACCCCATGCCAACTCCACCAACCTTCTTATTAACAGTCACCCCATGCCAACTCCACCAACCTTCTCATTAACAGTCACCCCATGCCAACTCCACCAACCTTCTCATTAACAGTCACCCCATGCCAACTCCACCAACCTTCTCATTAACAGTCACCCCATGCCAACTCCACCAACCTTCTTATTAACAGTCACCCCATGCCAACTCCACCAACCTTCTCATTAACAGTCACCCCATGCCAACTCCACCAACCTTCTCATTAACAGTCACCCCATGCCAACTCCACCAACCTTCTTATTAACAGTCACCCCATGCCAACTCCACCAACCTTCTCATTAACAGTCACCCCATGCCAACTCCACCAACCTTCTCATTAACAGTCACCCCATGCCAACTCCACCAACCTTCTTATTAACAGTCACCCCATGCCAACTCCACCAACCTTCTTATTAACAGTCACCCCATGCCAACTCCACCAACCTTCTTATTAACAGTCACCCCATGCCAACTCCACCAACCTTCTTATTAACAGTCACCCCATGCCAACACCACCAACCTTCTTATTAACAGTCACCCCATGCCAACTCCACCAACCTTCTCATTAACAGTCACCCCATGCCAACTCCACCAACCTTCTCATTAACAGTCACCCCATGCCAACTCCACCAACCTTCTTATTAACAGTCACCCCATGCCAACTCCACCAACCTTCTCATTAACAGTCACCCCATGCCAACTCCACCAACCTTCTCATTAACAGTCACCCCATGCCAACTCCACCAACCTTCTTATTAACAGTCACCCCATGCCAACTCCACCAACCTTCTTATTAACAGTCACCCCATGCCAACTCCACCAACCTTCTTATTAACAGTCACCCCATGCCAACTCCACCAACCTTCTTATTAACAGTCACCCCATGCCAACTCCACCAACCTTCTTATTAACAGTCACCCCATGCCAACTCCACCAACCTTCTTATTAACAGTCACCCCATGCCAACACCACCAACCTTCTTATTAACAGTCACCCCATGCCAACTCCACCAACCTTCTCATTAACAGTCACCCCATGCCAACTCCACCAACCTTCTCATTAACAGTCACCCCATGCCAACTCCACCAACCTTCTCATTAACAGTCACCCCATGCCAACTCCACCAACCTTCTCATTAACAGTCACCCCATGCCAACTCCACCAACCTTCTCATTAACAGTCACCCCATGCCAACTCCACCAACCTTCTCATTAACAGTCACCCCATGCCAACTCCACCAACCTTCTCATTAACAGTCACCCCATGCCAACTCCACCAACCTTCTTATTAACAGTCACCCCATGCCAACTCCACCAACCTTCTCATTAACAGTCACCCCATGCCAACTCCACCAACCTTCTCATTAACAGTCACCCCATGCCAACTCCACCAACCTTCTTATTAACAGTCACCCCATGCCAACTCCACCAACCTTCTCATTAACAGTCACCCCATGCCAACTCCACCAACCTTCTCATTAACAGTCACCCCATGCCAACTCCACCAACCTTCTCATTAACAGTCACCCCATGCCAACTCCACCAACCTTCTTATTAACAGTCACCCCATGCCAACTCCACCAACCTTCTTATTAACAGTCACCCCATGCCAACTCCACCAACCTTCTTATTAACAGTCACCCCATGCCAACTCCACCAACCTTCTTATTAACAGTCACCCCATGCCAACTCCACCAACCTTCTTATTAACAGTCACCCCATGCCAACTCCACCAACCTTCTTATTAACAGTCACCCCATGCCAACACCACCAACCTTCTTATTAACAGTCACCCCATGCCAACTCCACCAACCTTCTCATTAACAGTCACCCCATGCCAACTCCACCAACCTTCTCATTAACAGTCACCCCATGCCAACTCCACCAACCTTCTCATTAACAGTCACCCCATGCCAACTCCACCAACCTTCTCATTAACAGTCACCCCATGCCAACTCCACCAACCTTCTCATTAACAGTCACCCCATGCCAACTCCACCAACCTTCTCATTAACAGTCACCCCATGCCAACTCCACCAACCTTCTCATTAACAGTCACCCCATGCCAACTCCACCAACCTTCTTATTAACAGTCACCCCATGCCAACTCCACCAACCTTCTCATTAACAGTCACCCCATGCCAACTCCACCAACCTTCTCATTAACAGTCACCCCATGCCAACTCCACCAACCTTCTTATTAACAGTCACCCCATGCCAACTCCACCAACCTTCTCATTAACAGTCACCCCATGCCAACTCCACCAACCTTCTTATTAACAGTCACCCCATGCCAACACCACCAACCTTCTTATTAACAGTCACCCCATGCCAACTCCACCAACCTTCTCATTAACAGTCACCCCATGCCAACTCCACCAACCTTCTCATTAACAGTCACCCCATGCCAACTCCACCAACCTTCTTATTAACAGTCACCCCATGCCAACTCCACCAACCTTCTCATTAACAGTCACCCCATGCCAACTCCACCAACCTTCTTATTAACAGTCACCCCATGCCAACTCCACCAACCTTCTTATTAACAGTCACCCCATGCCAACTCCACCAACCTTCTCATTAACAGTCACCCCATGCCAACTCCACCAACCTTCTTATTAACAGTCACCCCATGCCAACTCCACCAACCTTCTCATTAACAGTCACCCCATGCCAACTTCACCAACCTTCTCATTAACAGTCACCCCATGCCAACTTCACCAACCTTCTCATTAACAGTCACCCCATGCCAACTTCACCAACCTTCTCATTAACAGTCACCCCATGCCAACTTCACCAACCTTCTCATTAACAGTCACCCCATGCCAACTTCACCAACCTTCTCATTAACAGTCACCCCATGCCAACTTCACCAACCTTCTCATTAACAGTCACCCCATGCCAACTTCACCAACCTTCTCATTAACAGTCACCCCATGCCAACTCCACCAACCTTCTCATTAACAGTCACCCCATGCCAACTCCACCAACCTTCTCATTAACAGTCAACCCATGCCAACTCCACCAACCTTCTCATTAACAGTCACCCCATGCCAACTCCACCAACCTTCTCATTAACAGTCACCCCATGCCAACTTCACCAACCTTCTTATTAACAGTCACCCCATGCCAACTCCACCAACCTTCTCATTAACAGTCACCCCATGCCAACTCCACCAACCTTCTCATTAACAGTCACCCCATGCCAACTCCACCAACCTTCTCATTAACAGTCACCCCATGCCAACTCCACCAACCTTCTCATTAACAGTCACCCCATGCCAACTCCACCAACCTTCTCATTAACAGTCACCCCATGCCACCTCCACCACATCCCATCGCCTCTCCAACAAACAAAATCCTGGCAAGACCTAAATCGCCGTCGCTTATCTAGGCAATACATTCTGAGTACTGAATACGACCAGCAGCGCCTCAATATTGAGTACGACTAGCAGCGCCTCGATACTGAGTACGATCAGCAACCTCGATACTGAGTACGACCCCATTACGACCGCAATGGAAATAAGTCACTGACTTTTTTGGGTTATCCCAGGTTCTGTACACATTTGCTGCTATGTATGATCTATGTCACTGTATTTATGTATACCTGAATAAACTTACTTACGAGCAGCAGCCTCGATACATCACAAGGACAAGATATTAGAAAGATCAAACCACATATAATGTGTTAAATGTAATATTTAAACAAGGGTATATTCTGCAGTGGTTCCACCTTGCCTGTGACCCATGAAGTGAACCACTGGACCACTGGCCGGGTCATCTTTTGATTAATGACACCTGACGTTCTCATATTCAAGTAACAACAGCCCTGACTGGCTGCAATGTCAAGAAATGTGCGTCTTTATTCATGGATTTGTTTTGTTGGGTAAGAGGATCAATAAATATGTGTAATAAACTATGGATGGGTAACATGTGACAGGCGGAACTGCTGTCAGAAATCTAAAAACATTAGCCAATCTGCTCGCCAAATATAAGGGGACAGACAGGAGGCATTGAACTATAAAATAATTAGAACTATAGGTAACCTCTGGAATGAATTAGAGATATTCAGTACTGGAACATCGTGTTTGAGTTATTACAGAAAAGCAGAACTGAAGTAAAAGATAAAAATCTCGTGTCTTACGAACTTGCTGGAGTTCTACAATTGTATTAAAGATAAAACAAGAAAGGGAAGAATGAGTGGAGGCATTTTACTGAAAATAAACTACTGAGAAGGATGAAAATAATGGAGAACAGAGACTCAAGAGACACCTGGACGGGACTCAAACTATATACTACTGGAGAGCAATACAAACACATGAAAAGTTAAGTGACTGTGAGAAAAGAAAATACCGGAGACAGAGTACAGTGTTGGAGTTAGAAGCTGCAAATGTCCGTGAAAGGAAAAGATCTGAGTCTTAATACCACCTCCGACATACCACCACTAGCCGCACACATCAGTTCAGATTCTGCTATACACCCACCCTTTCATTCTAAGTTTATATGCTTGTGATTATATGTAGCTCTGCGTGGGCGAAACATCGTCAATAAAGCTTCCAACTGACAGCATTTATCTTCACTTCTCTTCATTAGTGAAGGTTAGAAGAGGGATAGCGTGGAGAATGTACCAACTTACAGGATACAACAGAAGAGATAGGAGCGTTCTTACTGTCAGCAAGGCGGACACTTCCCTTACGTTCTTTAAGTATTACCAGAAACAAAACGGCCAGTTTCACCAATGTACTAGAGCGATGAGGAGAAGCAGCAACAAGAGTACACACAAGAGGCATAGAAAAAAATAAGTTAGAAACCACTCAAAGCACGAATAAAATCAAGGAAAACTTCGATATGAAAAGGCAAATGGAGTAGCCCCCTGACTGGCCTTCATTTTGAGAAAGGCGAGATGATCATCAGGAGAAATTCGAGCTGTGACTCGATGTCTTACAGGTGGGTTGTGGCCTCACTCGTTCCTTGAAGTCTTGAGAGTGGCTGACGTGACCTTCCCCCCACCCCACCCCCCTCCCCCAAAATTAACGAGTTTTTGCAAGCATCTAGAAGACAGGAGGATGAGAGGGAGAGGAAGGGAGGGAGGAAGGAAGGAAGGAAGGAAAGAAGGAAGGAAGGAAGGAAGGGAGGGAGGGAGGGAGGGAGGGAGGGAGGGAGGGAGAGAGTAAGAGAGAGAGAGAGAGAGAGAGAGAGAGAGAGAGAGAGAGAGAGAGAGAGAGAGAGAGAGAGAGAGAGAGAGACAGAGAGAGAGAGAGAGAGAGAGAGAGAGATTAAGATTCTAATGGAAATAATGGAACATACAGGAATACCAGGATGACGAGTTACAGGAAGATGATTGAAATATGGCAGAGAGGAACAGATAACACGCACGCACACTAACATCCTACACGCAACCACTAACGCCAGCGCACGGTTAGGGTTCGAACAAAGCCTTGGAAGCTGCCGTAACTGCTGAACTCACAGAAGATGCTTGACGACATCCTCATCGTGTAATTGAAGTCTGGCGTCCCAAGCTGACAGATTTCATTACTCGATGCAAGAAACTCATCTTCTGTGATTGAATGTGACAGGAAACAACTAGCCTTAGTTCCCACTATGTCACTATCATACACTGTTCCCACTATGTCACTATCATACACAGTTCCCACTATGTCACTATCATACACAGTTCCCACTATGTCACTAACATACACTGTTCCCACTATGTCACTATCATACACAGTTCCCACTATGTCACTAACATACACAGTTCCCACTATGTCACTATCATACACAGTTCCCACTATGTCACTAACATACACTGTTCCCACTATGTCACTATCATACACAGTTCCCACTATGTCACTATCATACACAGTTCCCACTATGTCACTAACATACACTGTTCCCACTATGTCACTATCATACACTGTTCCCACTATGTCACTATCATACACAGTTCCCACTATGTCACTATCATACACAGTTCCCACTATGTCACTAACATACACTGTTCCCACTATGTCACTATCATACACAGTTCCCACTATGTCACTATCATACACAGTTCCCACTATGTCACTAACATACACTGTTCCCACTATGTCACTATCATACACAGTTCCCACTATGTCACTATCATACACAGTTCCCACTATGTCACTAACATACACAGTTCCCACTATGTCACTAACATACACAGTTCCCACTATGTCACTAACATACACAGTTCCCACTATGTCACTAACATACACAGTTCCCACTATGTCACTAACATACACAGTTCCCACTATGTCACTAACATACACAGTTCCCACTATGTCACTATCATACACAGTTCCCACTATGTCACTATCATACACAGTTCCCACTATGTCACTAACATACACAGTTCCCACTATGTCACTACACAGTTCCCACTATGTCACTAACATACACAGTTCCCACTATGTCACTAACATACACAGTTCCCACTATGTCACTAACATACACAGTTCCCACTATGTCACTATCATACACAGTTCCCACTATGTCACTATCATACACAGTTCCCACTATGTCACTATCATACACAGATCCCACTATGTCACTATCATACACAGTTCCCACTATGTCACTATCATACACAGTTCCCACTATGTCACTAACATACACAGTTCCCACTATGTCACTACACAGTTCCCACTATGTCACTAACATACACAGTTCCCACTATGTCACTACACAGTTCCCACTATGTCCCTAACGTACACAGTTCCCATTATTTCACTATCGTACACAGTTCCCACTATCATACACAATTCCCACTGTCACTATCATACACAGTTCCCACTATGTCACTAACATACACAGTTCCCACTATGTCACTATCATACACAGTTCCCACTATGTCACTATCATACACAGTTCCCACTATGTCATTATCATACACAGTTCCCACTATGTCACTACCATACACAGTTCCCACTATGTCACTATTATACACAGTTCCCACTATGTCACTATCATACACAGTTCCCACTATGTCACTATAATACACAGTTCCCACTATGTCACTATCATACACAGTTCCCACTATGTCACTATAATACACAGTTCCCACTATGTCACTATCATACACAGTTCCCACTATGTCACTAACATACACAGTTCCCACTATGTCACTACACAGTTCCCACTATGTCCCTAACGTACACAGTTCCCACTATTTCACTATCGTACACAGTTCCCACTATCATACACAATTCCCACTGTCACTATCATACACAGTTCCCACTATGTCACTAACATACACAGTTCCCACTATGTCACTATCATACACAGTTCCCACTATGTCACTATCATACACAGTTCCCACTATGTCATTATCATACACAGTTCCCACTATGTCACTGGCATACACAGTTCCCACTATGTCACTACCATACACAGTTCCCACTATGTCACTATTATACACAGTTCCCACTATGTCACTATCATACACAGTTCCCACTTTGTCACTATCAAACACAGTTCCCACTATGTCACTATCATACACAGTTCCCACTATGTCACTATCATACACAGTTCCCACTATGTCACTATCATACACAGTTCTCACTATGTCACTATCATACACAGTTCCCACTATGTCACTATCATACACAGTTCCCACTATGTCACTATCATACATAGTTCCCGCTATGTCACTAACATACACAGTTCCTACTATGTCACTATCATACACAGTTCCCACTATGTCACTATCATACACAGTTCCCACTATGTCACTATCATACACAGTTCCCGCTATGTCACTAACATACACAGTTCCCACTATGTCACTAACATACACAGTTCCCACTATGTCACTAACATACACAGTTCCCACTATGTCACTGTCATACACAGTTCCCGCTATGTCACTAACATACACAGTTCCTACTATGTCACTGTCATACACAGTTCCCACTATGTCACAAACATACACAGTTCCCACTATGTCACTGTCATACACAGTTTCCACTACGTCACTGTCATACACAGTTCCCACTATGTCACTAACATACATAGTTCCCACTATGTCACTAACATACACAGTTCCCACTATGTCACTGCCATACACAGTTCCCACTATGTCACTAACATACATAGTTCCCACTATGTCACTATCATACACAGTTCCCACTATGTCACTAACATACACAGTTCCCACTATGTCACTGTCATACACAGTTCCCACTATGTCACTAACATACATAGTTCCCACTATGTCACTAACATACATAGTTCCCACTATGTCACTGTCATACACAGTTCCCACTATGTCACTAACATACATAGTTCCCACTATGTCACTAACATACACAGTTCCCACTATGTCACTGTCATACACAGTTCCCACTATGTCACTAACATACATAGTTCCCACTATGTCACTAACATACACAGTTCCCACTATGTCACTGTCATACACAGTTCCCACTATGTCACTAACATACACAGTTCCCACTATGTCACTAACATACATAGTTCCCACTATGTCACTAACATACACAGTTCCCACTATGTCACTGTCATACACAGTTCCCACTATGTCACTAACATACACAGTTCCCACTATGTCACTCTCATACACAGTTCCCACTATGTCACTAACATACACAGTTCCCACTATGTCACTGTCATACACAGTTCCCACTATGTCACTAACATACACAGTTCCCACTATGTCACTGTCATACACAGTTCCCACTATGTCACTAACATACATAGTTCCCAGTATGTCACTAACATACACAGTTCCCACTATGTCACTGTCATACACAGTTCCCACTATGTCACTAACATACACAGTTCCCACTATGTCACTGTCATACACAGTTCCCACTATGTCACTAACATACACAGTTCCCACTATGTCACTGTCATACACAGTTCCCACTATGTCACTATCATACACAGTTCCCACTATGTCACTATCATACACAGTTCCCACTATGTCACTAACATACACAGTTCCCACTATGTCACTAACATACACAGTTCCCACTATGTCACTAACATACACAGTTCCCACTATGTCACTAACATACACAGTTCCCACTATGTCACTGTCATACACAGTTCCCACTATGTCACTAACATACACAGTTCCCACTATGTCACTGTCATACACAGTTCCCACTATGTCACTAACATACACAGTTCCCACTATGTCACTGTCATACACAGTTCCCACTATGTCACTAACATACACAGTTCCCACTATGTCACTAACATACACAGTTCCCACTATGTCACTAACATACACAGTTCCCACTATGTCACTAACATACACAGTTCCCACTATGTCACTAACATACACAGTTCCCTCTATGTCACTAACATACACAGTTCCCACTATGTCACTAACATACACAGTTCCCACTATGTCACTAACATACACAGTTCTTACTATGTCACTAACATACACAGTTCCCACTATGTCACTGTCATACACAGTTCCCACTATGTCACTAACATACACAGTTCCCACTATGTCACTAACATACACAGTTCCCACTATGTCACTAACATACACAGTTCCCACTATGTCACTAACATACACAGTTCCCACTATGTCACTAACATACACAGTTCCCACTATGTCACTATCATACACAGTTCCCACTATGTCACTAACATACACAGTTCTCACTATGTCACTATCATACACAGTGCAGAAGCCAACTGCTGACATACCCAATTTTGTCGTTAAAAGAATAAGATAAGCATCTCACAAATCATCTCAGTGAGATTTTAATTACTGCAACAACCCTACTTGTTGAGAGGAAGTCCACTCCGACCTGACTTGACCTGACCTTTGCCTTTTAAGACTCGAGACATCATCAAACAGGAACTATAATAAATCACACAAGAGTTTCACCACATGCAGTGCAAAAATTAGTGCATCGAATTTGTGATCACGCACAGGTACAGCCTCTCTCTGAGCACCACTGACTAAGGGCCTCTTCATCTTTATTCCAGTAGACCGTAAAGCTCAGAGTGGCTCAGCTCCACCGTGATCTGTAAGGATGAGGTTGGTTTGATAGGTGGACGGATGTTGCATAAGTGGTTTATGGAGCTTCTTGCAGGCGCGAGGCGGAGCTCATTGTGGCCACCAGACCTCAAGGTAATAATTAAGCATTTTAATTTAGGACAGAATTGATAGAGCAGTGATGCTGTTGATGAGGATGCTGATGTTGATGTTGATGTTGATGATGATGATGCTGTTGCTGTTGATGCGGATGCTGCTGGGGATGCTGCTGCTGTTGATGTAAGTTCCTTACCTTCCTCTCTCTCTTTCTCCCCTCTCTCTTCCCCCTCTTTCTTTTTCTCCCTCTCTTTCCTTCTCTCCCTCTCCCTTTCTTTCCTTCCCTCCCTCTCCCTATGTTTCCTCCCTCCTCTCTCTCTCGCTCTCTCCCCCTCTCATTCCTCCCCTCACTACATCCCAACCAATCTTGGATTGGGGTGCTCTCCTCCTCACATCTCACCCATTGCCTTATTCTATCCCTCTCATCCATCTTATTCAGTAATGTTATCCTTGTATCCCATCCTGCGTGTCTGGTATCTCTTCCAGTCCTTCCTCTGAGCCCCACATTTTTCCTGTGGGATCTGCGTCGATTAAGAATGTTCCCTGAGAAAGGTCGATCGTGTGACACAACAGACAACGCTAAGCTTTCTGCTTACGAGGGGAAAGAGGAGGAGGAGGAGGAGGCGCAGCGGCAACAACAGCAGTGGCTGTGGCAGAAGTAGCAATAACAGTAGCAGTGGTAGCTGGGATGGTGATTTCAGCAGCCGAAGCAACAGTAACTGCTGCGAAATTATCAACAGTAGGCAGAAACAACGTGAGCACGTGTACTGGAAGCGAAAGGGCAAAACTCCATCCATAACATCACAGGAGGAGGAGGAGGAGGAGGAGGAGGGGGTTCAACAGCAACGTCAGCAGGAGAAACAACTACATCAGCAGGTTCAACAGCAGGTCAGCTTCTGAGCAACATTTCCTGAAAGCAGTCTACTAGGTCACATAACTATTAGAAAAAAAAAACTCAATTATTGAAAACATTGGCCCCGAAGATTGTACAAGTGACTGACAGTAGTGACTCTCCTACAACTGTTAGAGGCAACACTAACTGCTCACAACATTCTGGCAGCAATCTTAGCTTCACTACCTCTTCCAGTCTTACTGTCATCAACAACAACATTGACGTAGCTCTTGCAGCTGGTAGTGGAGGTGAGACACACGGGCAACAGTTAGGTATCTTAATTCCGATACGTTTCGACCATACAGTAGACTTCATCAGTCAAAACCAGAGGTGGCCAATATGGAAACAACAGAAGCAGTGGAGAAGTAAAAATGATGTGATCAGTCCATCATTTCATCAACCTAGAATAGTTTGAGGAGGTCAGTCCCTCATCTCGGAGGTGTGTTCACTTACGTAAGTTATACAGTTCACGTGTCTTCCTTATCTGTATTGTATGTCATTATTGTCTTCCCAGGTAGCAGTGGAGGTTAACTATCTGGGTCTGGGACTTGCATCTTAGCAGAAAGATGATCCACAAGTAGGTTACTTATTCTTGACTGCTTTCATCGACAGTCATCTTGCCGATTTGGAGAAGAGATTCAAAAATAAAAGTCACAGTACCGGTCCTCCAACAATAATACCGCGACTGGAACAATGAACAACTAATAAGTTGGACCACGATGGACCGTAACGACGTATAAGTTATCCTCTTCAAATTACGAGTTTCTGTGGTCTTTGAGGAAGGACCACAAAGTTTTACAGATTGTTTTTTAGAACTCCTACCAGCTACAGATATCCCAGAGTTAGACTCCTCCTCCTATTCGCCGACAAGCCTGTCTAGAGATTCCTGTTATGGGAATAGTAGCTCTCTTTATCTCCTCAAAACCTTGTGCTTAACATCAACTGTGTCCTGGCAGCGACAAGACTGATATGAAGGCTTGCTTCCATGCTACCTATGAAGGATGAATTAGTGCTGGAGATCCAGGATGCAGGTTCATTTTCAGGTAGATTTGCCAGGACGGGTTCTGGCCCGGGTTTTCTCCATGTGGTAACCCAGGATGCGAGTGGTGCAGACAGTACTTAGCCTGTATCGAGCCGATACTGGCTAAGTTTCGCATTGTTTCTCCACTGTTTTCAGATTTTTTTTCTATTCCTTACTGATGATGGATCCTACACAATCTGAAAACCTTCGCCAACCATTTTCATATCTCTGGAATGCGTGTGGGCGCTCATACAGGTTTATATTTCTCAAAGCATTTTAAAGTTTCTCTTATGGTGTAAAAGTTACATGCAATAACAATGGTAGAATTACCGACAAAATGTTAGGTAAACATTACCACAATAAAATATCACGTTAGTTGCACTTGTGACCTTACATACACAGCTTGACCTTACATACACAGCTCTCACGACCCTTGTTTTGTTGATAAACTTCAAACCCAGTAACCTGGAGCTCAAGGTCCCAGTGAAGAGCTACCTAGTGTACCGTAACCAGTAGTCTCCCAGTAAATACTTAGCTTCGTTCTATGGAGATAAACAGTGTGATAAAGACAATATTCTGATGACATTAGCCGCTGTATACAAGCTGTCTGCAGTAACTGTCTTCAGATCATCAACTCATGACTGAGGGAAGGGAGAAAAAAATAGGTTTGGGAAAATTAGCAGATGGTTTAAGATCCATAACTTTAAAATCTCTCTGTATGTTGGTTGAGATCACAATCAGTGGTAATAAGTTGACACTTGTGACGCAGTAAATTGCTGTTTAATTTCTACATTAAGAAGAGAACTGATATCTATCTGTGTACCTATCATTATATACATTGTGTACTCGTCTAATTTTATTATTTATTATTATCACACTGGCCGATTCCCACCATGGCAGGGTGGCCCGAAAAAGAAAAACTTTCACCATCATTCACTCCATCACTGTCTTGCCAGAAGGGTGCTTTACACTATAGTTTTTAAACTGCAACATTAACACCCCTCCTTCAGAGTGCAGACACTGTACTTCCCATCTCCAGGACTCAAGTCCGGCCTGCCGGTTTCCCTGAATCCCTTCATAAATGTTACTTTGCTCACACTCCAACAGCACGTCAAGTATTAAAAACCATTTGTCTCCATTCACTCCTATCAAACACGCTCACGCATGCCTGCTGGAAGTCCAAGCCCCTCGCACACAAAACCTCCTTTACCCCCTCCCTCCAACCTTTCCTAGGCCGACCCCTACCCCGCCTTCCTTCCACTACAGACTGATACACTCTTGAAGTCATTCTGTTTCGCTCCATTCTCTCTACATGTCCGAACCACCTCAACAACCCTTCCTCAGCCCTCTGGACAACAGTTTTGGTAATCCCGCACCTCCTCCTAACTTCCAAACTACGAATTCTCTGCATTATATTCACACCACACATTGCCCTCAGACATGACATCTCCACTGCCTCCAGCCTTCTCCTCGCTGCAACATTCATCACCCACGCTTCACACCCATATAAGAGCGTTGGTAAAACTATACTCTCATACATTCCCCTCTTTGCCTCCAAGGACAAAGTTCTTTGTCTCCACAGACTCCTAAGTGCACCACTCACTCTTTTTCCCTCATCAATTCTATGATTCACCTCATCTTTCATAGACCCATCCGCTGACACGTCCACTCCCAAATATCTGAATACGTTCACCTCCTCCATACTCTCTCCCTCCAATCTGATATCCAATCTTTCATCACCTAATCTTTTTGTTATCCTCATAACCTTACTCTTTCCTGTATTCACCTTTAATTTTCTTCTTTTGCACACCCTACCAAATTCATCCACCAATCTCTGCAACTTCTCTTCAGAATCTCCCAAGAGCACAGTGTCATCAGCAAAGAGCAGCTGTGACAACTCCCACTTTATGTGTGATTCTTTATCTTTTAACTCCACGCCTCTTGCCAAGACCCTCGCATTTACTTCTCTTACAACCCCATCTATAAATATATTAAACAACCACGGTGACATCACACATCCTTGTCTAAGGCCTACTTTTACTGGGAAAAAATTTCCCTCTTTCCTACATACTCTAACTTGAGCCTCACTATCCTCGTAAAAACTCTTCACTGCTTTCAGTAACCTACCTCCTACACCATACACTTGCAACATCTGCCACATTGCCCCCCTATCCACCCTGTCATACGCCTTTTCCAAATCCATAAATGCCACAAAGACCTCTTTAGCCTTATCTAAATACTGTTCACTTATATGTTTCACTGTAAACACCTGGTCCACACACCCCCTACCTTTCCTAAAGCCTCCTTGTTCATCTGCTATCCTATTCTCCGTCTTACTCTTAATTCTTTCAATTATAACTCTACCATACACTTTACCAGGTATACTCAACAGACTTATCCCTCTATAATTTTTGCACTCTCTTTTATCCCTTTTGCCTTTATACAAAGGAACTATGCATGCTCTCTGCCAATCCCTAGGTACCTTACCCTCTTCCATACATTTATTAAATAATTGCACCAACCACTCCAAAACTATATCCCCAACTGCTTTTAACATTTCTATCTTTATCCCATCAATCCCGGCTGCCTTACCCCCTTTCATTTTACCTACTGCTTCACGAACTTCCCCCACACTCACAACTGGCTCTTCCTCACTCCTACAAGATGTTATTCCTCCTTGCCCTATACACGAAATCACAGCTTCCCTATCTTCATCAACATTTAACAATTCCTCAAAATATTCCCTCCATCTTCCCAATACCTCTAACTCTCCATTTAATAACTCTCCTCTCCTATTTTTAACTGACAAATCCATTTGTTCTCTAGGCTTTCTTAACTTGTTAATCTCACTCCAAAACTTTTTCTTATTTTCAACAAAATTTGTTGATAACATCTCACCCACTCTCTCATTTGCTCTCTTTTTACATTGCTTCACCACTCTCTTAACCTCTCTCTTTTTCTCCATATACTCTTCCCTCCTTGCATCACTTCTACTTTGTAAAAACTTCTCATATGCTAACTTTTTCTCCCTTACTACTCTCTTTACATCATCATTCCACCAATCGCTCCTCTTCCCTCCCGCACCCACTTTCCTGTAACCACAAACTTCTGCTGAACACTCTAACACTACATTTTTAAACCTACCCCATACCTCTTCGACCCCATTGCCTATGCTCTCATTAGCCCATCTATCCTCCAATAGCTGTTGATATCTTACCCTAACTGCCTCCTCTCTTAGTTTATAAACCTTCACCTCTCTCTTCCCTCGTCTAATTGTACCCACATAATTGTGGCTGCAGGGATCAAGCCATAGCTCCTGGTCCCGTCTCTTCACTGGTCGTTGCTAGGTCCACTCTCTCCCTGCTCTATGTGCTTCATCATACCTCTTCTTAAAGCTATACATGAATCCTGCCTCCACTACACCACTCTCCAGATTGTTCCACTTCCTGACAACTCTACGGCTGAAGAAATACTTCCTAACATCCCTGCGACTCATTTGAGCTTTCAACTTCCAGTTGTGACCCCTTGTTGCAGTGTCACATCTCTGAAACATTCTGTCCCTGTCCACCTTGTCAATTCCTCTCAGTATTTTATATGTTGCTATCATGTCCCCCTCCTATTCCTCCTATCCTCCAGTGTTGTTGGGTTGAGTTATCTTAACCTCTCATGGTAGGACAAACCCCTCAGCTCCGGGACTAGTCTTGTTGCAAACCTTTGCTCTTTCTCTAATTTCTTGACGTGTCTGACCAGGTGTGGGTTCCATACTGGTGCTACATACTCCAATATGTGCCTGACGTACACGGTGTACAGTGTCGTGAATGACTCCTTACTTAGATGTCGAAACGCACTGTTTACCAGGCGCCCGTATGCTGCAGCAATTATTTGGTTGACGTGCTCACCCCAAGATCCTTTTCCTGAGTGAATTTTGTAAACTCTGGCCTCCATCTGCCGTCTCCTTTGTCCTTCCACAAGCATCATAACTTTTCACTTACACTTCCATAGTTTTCCCGTGCTCTAGCCCACTTGACTTTGGCCTCTCTACACCTAGTAAATCATGGGGTCTCTCTGGTCCTCCTGTTCTTTCTGTTGCCCCTTGGTACGAACTTCACTGCCTCCCTGCATTTTGTGGTCACGTGTGTGTGTCTGTATGTTTGTCTAATTTAATATACAAGCTACTGAAGTTACGTCTTGTGTGCGTCTTCTTTTGCGTAATATAAAACCTACCAAATATTATATTACCTGTGGGAGAGAGAAAATCTCTAGGCAGCAGAACTAGCTCAGTAAAAGAAGGCAAGTTACAAGTAGCTGCCCTCTCTAGTCAGCAGAACTAACTCAATAAAAGAAGGCAGGTTACAAGTAGCTGCCTTCTCTAGGCAGCAGAACTAGCTCAGTAAAGAAGGCAGGTTACCAGCAGCTGGCATCGCTTTACCAACAATAAAGGTAAACCAAAGATAAAACGTTCGTCCCCGGGATCAAACGTGAAGAATAAATGGCAGGGAAGGATGTGGGACGGAGAGAAGTGGGAGGGAGGGTAAAGGAAAGGAGAGAGGGCCAGAGACTGGTCCTTCAGTCTCTGGTCTGCCGGTCTCTGGTCCTCCAGTCTCTGGTCTGCCGGTCTCTGGTCCTCCAGTCTCTGGTTTGCCGGTCTCTGGTCCTCCAGTCTCTGGTCTGCTAGTCTTTGGTTCTCCAGTCTCTGGTTTGCCAGTCTCCGGTCCTCCAGTCTCTGGTCTGCCAGTCTCTGGTCCTCCAGTCTCTGGTTTGCCAGTCTCTGGTCCTCCAGTCTCTGGTCTGCCAGTCTCTGGTCTGCCAGTCTCTGGTCTGTCAGTCTCTGGTCCTTCAGTCTCTGGTCCTTCAGTCTCTGGTCTGCCAGTCTCTGGTCTGCCAGTCTCTGGTCTGCCAGTCTCTGGTCTGCCAGTCTCTGGTCCTCCAGTCTCTGGTCTGCCGGTCTCTGGTCTGCCAGTCACTGGTCTGCCAGTCTCTGGTCTGCCAGTCTCTGGTCTGCCAGTCTCTGGTCCTCCAGTCTCTGGTCTGCCGGTCTCTGGTCTGCCAGTCACTGATCTGCCAGTCTCTGGTCTGCTGGTCTCTGGTCTGCCAGTCTCTGGTCCTCCAGTCTCTGGTCCTCCAGTCTCTGGTCTGTCAGTCTCTGGTCTGCCAGTCCCTGATCTGTCAGGCCCTGACCTTCCAGTTCCTGACCTTCCAGTCCCTGGTGTTCCAGTTCCTGGTCTTTCAGTCCCTGGTCTTCCAGTTCCTGGCCTTCCAATCCCTGGTCTTAGAGTCCCTGGCCTTCCAGTCCCTGGTTTTCCAGTTCTTGGTCTTCCAGTCTCTGGCCTTGAAGTTATGGTAATGATGTTTTTCTTCTCTTCTCGTCAGACAGCTCAGCCTCTAACTTTTTTTTAGCCCTCGTTAAAAAATGCACGCTGCCAGATTACACTATAAGCCCCGTGCTGCCAGACGTAAATCCCTCTTTAAATACGTCATTGTTGGATAATTATACGCAAATATTGGTTAATATATTGTACGTTAACCATAACAAACTTGACCTAAATACGTTATTATTGATGTAGGATGAAGGAAGCTGTGTTGGTGACGGTCATGATGTAGAATGAAGGAAGCTGTGTTGGTGATGGTCATGATGTAGGATGAAGGAAGCTGTGTTGGTGATGGTCATGATGTAGGATGAAGGAAGCTGTGTTGGTGATGGTCATGATGTAGGATGAAGGAAGCTGTGTTGGTGATGGTCATGATGTAGGATGAAGGAAGCTGTGTTGGTGATGGTCATGATGCAGGATGAAGGAAGCTGTGTTGGTGATGGTCATGATGTAGAATGAAGGAAGCTGTGCTGGTGATCATTTTATTTAGCACATCAGACCTGACACACTCAACACCTGACCTTTATATATATATATATATATATATATATATATATATATATATATATATATATTGCGGTTGGAAACACTCTTCGCCGTCTCGTTTCCAAAGCAGCAGTAAGAAACATTCGCCTAGAAGCTGCCAGTTTACTCCAGCCACACCAACTGGGCTTTGGGGTCCCTCAAGGCAGTGAAGCTGCAGCTCATGCGGCAAGGGCCTACATCAGGGACCTACCAGAAGACAAGGCCGTAGTCAAACTTGATTTTAGAAATGCCTTTAATATGGTAAAGAGAGATGCTGTCTTGCCAGCTGTTCAGGATCTCTTCCCCAGTCTTTTTCCCTTCATTTCAGCCGGCTACAGCAAACCCTCAATTCTTTTGTTTGGAGAACATGAAATTCTCTCATCAGAAGGTGTTCAGCAGGGTGACCCACTAGCTCCACTTCTCTTCTGCTTGGCAGTAAGAGAACTAACTTCCAGCCTACGCAGCGAGCTCAACATCTGGTACCTGGATGATGGCACTCTGGCAGGTACTGAAGAGTCCCTGGTAGGGGACCTACAACTGGTGAAAACACAGGGAGAAGACTTTAGACTCATCCTCAATCCCTCCAAGTGTGAAATCATCACAGCGAACCAGGAAATAATCAATGCTGTGCGAAGAATCCTCCCAAAAGTCTCTACTACCACTCCGTCCAACAGTACCCTCTTGGGAGCACTGCTGGGTCACCAGGCCATCGACACAGTCCTCAAGGACAAATTGAATGACCTGATGAGAATGGAGGAGAGAATAAGCAATCTTGATGCCCATGATGCTCTGTATCTCCTCACAAGGTGCCTTACTATTCCAAGACTCACTTCCTTCTTGAGGTGTGCACCCTCCTTTGACAACCCAACACTCGACGAATATGATGCACACCTGAGGTCAACCCTTAAGAGCGCGGTGCCTCAATATTGAGGCACCAAAAGTATGGTTTTCATGGCACCATAGACACAAAGCATAAGCTCCCAGAGACTTCTCACCTCAATCCAGCCAATCACACACCTTCTGGGCGGAGCTTGAAGGTGGCGTCACTTGGGTATTGTCCTCTGCTATTGGCTGAGAGCTCCTCGAGTGTTCAGTACTGCTTGACTTGTTGAAGGAGCAGCATTTCGACCCTCACTCTCCTGATATTTCACCAATTTACACCACTCCAGAATGTCCGTAAGTTTCTGAATGTGTTTCCAGTGCATTATTGAAGGATTGAACCTCATTTTGAGATGTAAATGAATTGCCTGAGGCATTGAGAAGTAACAAATAAATGCACTTGAAGTTTTGTTTACCTTTTTGGTATCAATATTGAGGCCCAACCTGACAATGGTGATAAGAAATGTGCCAATGAAGGTATCATATATCTTGGATTAACAGATCATAATTAGACTGTCTTTGTCACTGATAGCTAACAATTGCATCCTGAATCAAATTCATTGATATATGAGTAATTTTACCTTGTAAATTTGCTCATATGGAATGCTCATTTTGTGTTTTCTGTTCATTTCAGTTGAACACAAATGTGTTTTATGGATCAAGGGCTCAAAGAAGAAGGGATTACATCGTGCCAGAGTTACATGATGACAGTGACCCTAATGAGGAAGTGGATTCTGGAGATGATTATGAGCCACAGGCAGATGCTTCTTCTTCAAGTGAAGATGAACATGAAGATTTGTCTAAGAGAAGTGCGCAAGTTAATGTAAAACGAAGAAATGTACGAAAACAAGCAATTAAAGATGACGAGGTTGAGGTAGATGAAACAACTGTCAACAACACTAATGCCACCTGGAGCAAACTTGACATAACAAATACTCTATTACCTGACTACAAACATGAGGTACCAACACATATCAAGGAACCATTTCAATATTTTTGTGAATTATTTACAGTAAGGTTGTTACTTTACTGACTAATGATATTGGCATCAACCCAGTGACAAAGATAAAGAGGTACAGCAAGGAGCTCAAATAAAAGGTGGAAGTTGACTGTCCTGCAGTGATAAAAAATTATAATGCCCATATGGGGGGCATAGATAAGAATGATATGTTGGTGCATCTCTACAAGTCTCCACTCAAAGCAAAACGCTGGTACATGAGGCTCTTTGGATATATCATTGATCTTTGTTGTGTCACTGGCTGGTTGTTGTACAGGCGTGACTGTGGTGCTTTGAAAGAGAAATACATGAACCTCAAGGAATTTCGGTTTTCCATCTCCCATTCTGCAAGAAAGTCAACCAATGGAATCCCAAGGAGCCTGAGATCTCCAAGTTGTTCAACTTCACGGTCTTCTTCAAGGTCTTCTTCACTTGATGACATTCCCAATCAGCATAGAAAAAGGCCTCATGATAAAATATTTGATGAAACACAAACACACTGGCCAGTTTCCACAAAGAGGCTTTCATGTAAACATTGCAACACCAAGAACAAGAGGACCTACTCTTCCTTTGCTTGTTCCTTCTGCAAGGTTAATTTATGTCTAAATTCAATGAAGAATTGTTTCCTGGAATTCCATAAGCAACAACATGCTTAAATTCTTCTGATAATATTTTTGTAACATTTTTTTCATTTTTTTATAAAATGTCAATTACTAAAAATGTGTTAAATTTATTGAAATCAAGTTTCTGTGCCTTTTGTTTACCCAAGTTGTTTATGAATAAACCTTAAATGTATATTTATGCCTTTAATTATCAGTTATAGCAGCTGTTACAATTCTTTTAGACAAATGCCTTTGTCAGGCTTGCATCAAATTTGATGCCTGATCTGTCACCTACAGTTTAACCATTGTCAGGGGGTGCCTCATATTTGATGCGGCCAAAAAGGGCATTTTATGGCCCAAAAATAAATAAACTCAAAAAATGATCACAAATAAATATGTCTTAGAATTGCATATACTGTCACAAAATAGGTTGCAATTGTTGCATCTGCTCAAATATGAGGCACAGCCTGGTAAAGGGTTAAGAAGGCACTGAACCTGTCACTAGAGGATCAGCAATGAGATCAGGCAACCCTCCCAGTGCGACTGGGAGGTATAGGGGTGCGCAAAGCAACGCATGTTGCTTTACCTGCTTTTCTGTCTTCCTGTTTAGCTTCCAGTGCATTAGTCTAGAAGATTATTCCCGAACGCTTGAGAGATGTGGTAGGAGCTCAAGACCCCAGGTTTACTGAAGCAGCGATTCAGTGGGACACCCTTACAGATTCCTCCAGTAGACCAGCTCCTCCCAAAGAACACAAACAGTCCCACTGGGACAAACCGATCATGGAAAAAATCGCCAACACAATGCTCTCCAACTCCTCAGGAAAGGACAGAGCTCGTCTCCTGGCAGTGAAGGCACCACACTCAGGAGATTTCCTGTTAGCTGTTCCCAATTCCTCCTTGGGCACTCGACTAGACCCACAAGCCATTCGGATTGGTGTTGCTCTTCGCCTAGCCGCCCCCACCCTCACTGAACATAGGTGTATTTGCGGCAGGGCGACAGCTGATCAATTCGGACTTCAGGGTCTCGTGTGTCACACAACAGAAGGGAAGTATGCCAGGCATGAGGAGGTCAATGACATCATAAAGAGAAGCCTCGCCACAGCCCGTTGCCCAGCTCAAGGGGAACCCCAAGTGCAGAGGTCTGATGGAAGTCAAAAGCGTCCTGATGGAGCCACTATGCTACCTTGGAAGGATGGAAAGCAGATTGCCTGGGACTACACATGTGCCGCCACATTGGCAGACACCTACTTGCCATACTCCGTAGTGGAAGGGGGTGGAGCTGCCAGCCACAGGGAGACCCAGAAGATCCCCAAATATGAAGACCTTCCCCCTTGCTATAACTTCATCCCAATAGGGTCGGAGACCCTTGGAGCATGGGGCAAGTGTGCTCTAAAGTTCCTAATAGAGCTGGGTGAAAAGCTCATCATAGAGGCCAAGGACCACAGGGCGACCAGCTTCCTCTTTCAGAGACTCAGTGTTGCGATCCAGAGAGGAAATGCCTGCAGCATTCTGGGCACTCGGCCCACCGCCGGGGAGCTGGACGAAGTATTCGAGATGTAGCTCTGAGTTACCTATGTTGTTTTACTTTCTATCGTATTTTTGTGAATGTTTTGTCAATGTATTTTGTCTTTAAATAAAATATATATAAAATATAGGGGGTGGCAGGAGAAAATTCTCAAACAGCTTCAGGGAGAACCTTGAGTTTTCCCTGAAGGAAGTTTATTCTTTTCTCTGAGGATGAGGGCCCCTATAACAGTTCTAGAGGTGGTACCTCCATCCATATATATATATATATATATATATATATATATATATATATATATATAAACACTGATCTCTGGCTGAAGGAGACTCGAACCTACGAACCTTGGAACAAGGTACACAGTGCTATACCAATCTCACCACACTGGACCAATACCTTGGCGTCCAGCTTGTGCTAGACGTTTTGATCCAAGGCAGCCAGTTTTCAGGGAGAAGGCTTACAGAAAGCTGGCTTGGATCAAAACGTCTAGCGCAAGCTGGACGCCAAGGTATTGGTCCAGTGTGGTGAGATTGGTATAGCACTGCGTACCTTGTTCCAAGGTTCGTAGATTTGAGTCTCCTTCAGCCAGAGATCAGTGTTTGTGTATATTTCGCCTGCTCTTGCGAATTCCTTGCATATATATATATATATATATATATATATATATATAATAAGCGTGTATGCACCTGGAGAAGAGAGGAATGCAGAGGAGAGAGAGAGATTTTGGGAGATGTTAAGTGAATGTATAGGAGCCTTTGAACCAAGTGAGAGAGTAATTGTGGTAGGGGACTTGAATGCTAAAGTAGGAGAAACTTTTAGAGAGGGTGTGGTAGGTAAGTTTGGGGTGCCAGGTGTAAATGATAATGGGAGCCCTTTGATTGAACTTTGTATAGAAAGGGGTTTAGTTATAGGTAATACATATTTTAAGAAAAAGAGGATAAATAAGTATACACGATATGATGTAGGGCGAAATGACAGTAGTTTGTTGGATTATGTATTGGTAGATAAAAGACTGTTGAGTAGACTTCAGGATGTACATGTTTATAGAGGGGCCACAGATATATCAGATCACTTTCTAGTTGTAGCTATACTGAGAGTAAAAGGTAGATGGGATACAAGGAGAATAGAAGCATCAGGGAAGAGAGAGGTGAAGGTTTATAAACTAAAAGAGAAGGCAGTTAGGGTAAGATATAAACAGCTATTGGAGGATAGATGGGCTAATGAGAGCATAGGCAATGGGGTCGAAGAGGTATGGGGTAGGTTTAAAAATGTAGTGTTAGAGTGTTCAGCAGAAGTTTGTGGTTACAGGAAAGTGGGTGCAGGAGGGAAGAGGAGCGATTGGTGGAATGATGATGTAAAGAGAGTAGTAAGGGAGAAAAAGTTAGCATATGAGAAGTTTTTACAAAGTAGAAGTGATGCAAGGAGGGAAGAGTATATGGAGAAAAAGAGAGAAGTTAAGAGAGTGGTGAAGCAATGTAAAAAGAGAGCAAATGAGAGAGTGGGTGAGATGTTATCAACAAATTTTGTTGAAAATAAGAAAAAGTTTTGGAGTGAGATTAACAAGTTAAGAAAGCCTAGAGAACAAATGGATTTGTCAGTTAAAAATAGGAGAGGAGAGTTATTAAATGGAGAGTTAGAGGTATTGGGAAGATGGAAGGAATATTTTGAGGAATTGTTAAATGTTGATGAAGATAGGGAAGCTGTGATTTCGTGTATAGGGCAAGGAGGAATAACATCTTGTAGGAGTGAGGAAGAGCCAGTTGTGAGTGTGGGGGAAGTTCGTGAGGCAGTAGGTAAAATGAAAGGGGGTAAGGCAGCCGGGATTGATGGGATAAAGATAGAAATGTTAAAAGCAGGTGGGGATATAGTTTTGGAGTGGTTGGTGCAATTATTTAATAAATGTATGGAAGAGGGTAAGGTACCTAGGGATTGGCAGAGAGCATGCATAGTTCCTTTGTATAAAGGCAAAGGGGATAAAAGAGAGTGCAAAAATTATAGGGGGATAAGTCTGTTGAGTGTACCTGGTAAAGTGTATGGTAGAGTTATAATTGAAAGAATTAAGAGTAAGACGGAGAATAGGATAGCAGATGAACAAGGAGGCTTTAGGAAAGGTAGGGGGTGTGTGGACCAGGTGTTTACAGTGAAACATATAAGTGAACAGTATTTAGATAAGGCTAAAGAGGTCTTTGTGGCATTTATGGATTTGGAAAAGGCGTATGACAGGGTGGATAGGGGGGCAATGTGGCAGATGTTGCAAGTGTATGGTGTAGGAGGTAGGTTACTGAAAGCAGTGAAGAGTTTTTACGAGGATAGTGAGGCTCAAGTTAGAGTATGTAGGAAAGAGGGAAATTTTTTCCCAGTAAAAGTAGGCCTTAGACAAGGATGTGTGATGTCACCGTGGTTGTTTAATATATTTATAGATGGGGTTGTAAGAGAAGTAAATGCGAGGGTCTTGGCAAGAGGCGTGGAGTTAAAAGATAAAGAATCACACACAAAGTGGGAGTTGTCACAGCTGCTCTTTGCTGATGACACTGTGCTCTTGGGAGATTCTGAAGAGAAGTTGCAGAGATTGGTGGATGAATTTGGTAGGGTGTGCAAAAGAAGAAAATTAAAGGTGAATACAGGAAAGAGTAAGGTTATGAGGATAACAAAAAGATTAGGTGATGAAAGATTGAATATCAGATTGGAGGGAGAGAGTCTGGAGGAGGTGAACGTATTCAGATATTTGGGAGTGGACGTGTCAGCGGATGGGTCTATGAAAGATGAGGTGAATCATAGAATTGATGAGGGAAAAAGAGTGAGTGGTGCACTTAGGAGTCTGTGGAGACAAAGAACTTTGTCCTTGGAGGCAAAGAGGGGAATGTATGAGAGTATAGTTTTACCAACGCTCTTATATGGGTGTGAAGCGTGGGTGATGAATGTTGCAGCGAGGAGAAGGCTGGAGGCAGTGGAGATGTCATGTCTGAGGGCAATGTGTGGTGTGAATATAATGCAGAGAATTCGTAGTTTGGAAGTTAGGAGGAGGTGCGGGATTACCAAAACTGTTGTCCAGAGGGCTGAGGAAGGGTTGTTGAGGTGGTTCGGACATGTAGAGAGAATGGAGCGAAACAGAATGACTTCAAGAGTGTATCAGTCTGTAGTGGAAGGAAGGCGGGGTAGGGGTCGGCCTAGGAAGGGTTGGAGGGAGGGGGTAAAGGAGGTTTTGTGTGCGAGGGGCTTGGACTTCCAGCAGGCATGCGTGAGCGTGTTTGATAGGAGTGAATGGAGACAAATGGTTTTTAATACTTGACGTGCTGTTGGAGTGTGAGCAAAGTAACATTTATGAAGGGATTCAGGGAAACCGGCAGGCCGGACTTGAGTCCTGGAGATGGGAAGTACAGTGCCTGCACTCTGAAGGAGGGGTGTTAATGTTGCAGTTTAAAAACTGTAGTGTAAAGCACCCTTCTGGCAAGACAGTGATGGAGTGAATGATGGTGAAAGTTTTTCTTTTTCGGGCCACCCTGCCTTGGTGGGAATCGGCCGGTGTGATAATAAAAAAAAAAAAAATATATATATATATATATATATATATATATATATATTATGTGTGTGTGTGTGTACTTGATGAAGGAAGTTTGAGGTGAAGTGTTACACAGTAAAATACGTCACTGGAAGAAGTGTGTCATTCATCATGGTGTCGCAGCCTCGCAATTTGTAAGGAATTGTTTTGTTCTGAAATAATTTGGCAACGTCGATGTGCCGTGTCTGTTGGGACATCATCCTAACTCTTGTGTTTATAATTGAAAAAAATGAGCAAGTTAGTTAGTTAGATGTTTGAATGCAGGATCAATACTGGTTATTTTATTATTTTCCAGAATATTAACACATTTGTTCTTGGTAATAATCTGAATTTGTTTGCCTAAAATTTTTAATAATCTGATGAGAAGATAATTGAAGCCACAAATCTTGTCCACCTTTGTAAATTATTATTACTATTATTATAATCAAGGGAGAAGCGCTAAACCCGTAGGAATATACAGCGCCTAGGGGGGGGGGATGTGGAAGGCATTCAGGCTTAATTCGGGGAACTGGAGCACAGATCCAATTCCCTAAATCAAGAGCCCCTCACCAACATCAAGGAACCTTCCCTGAGGGATCTCCTTTGTAAAGATTAGAGTAAAATTTGTTAGTTTCTAGTACATTGGCAACTTATTTTCCAGCGATTTGTTACGTATTACTCTTAGTGGATTATTTCCCATCTACATTCTTTGGTATCTCTGGCAGCTAAATCATCCAGTTTGCTTGGTTACCTAACATTCTGCTTATCTAAATATTTTATTATGTCAAGGCGGCTAATTTCGTCAACAAGTTGATAAGTAGGACACATATGCAACAGTTTGGTATAAAACCAGGGAACGGATGGTTGTTTGAACCATGGCGAGTGAGTGGTCAAACTTTAATAAGCCAGTGGGCAGGCAGGTTACAATAAGATTCATCCAACTTGGTAAATTTACACATCATAGGTTCAAACCTCACCCGTTCCGTGGTTTGCAATCGTCATATTACGGTTTCGTGTGGCAGTTAGGTATCTTTATTCCGAAATGTTTCACCTACACAGTAACAGTTGTTTGTTATTCTGACGTTATCATTAGTTACATTGTTCCCTTCCCTCCCTCCCTAAAATATTTGGGGGATTCCTTTGGATTACTTTTAACGTTTTCAGCAATTCCTCTTTCAAATTCTTGTTTAGCGTTTTTTTTTCTTGTATTCTCTATGTAACCGTACGTAGTTATTTTGATCTTCCGATCACCAGTCACTACACTTCTTATATCTCGCCAATAAAATCCCACGCACCAATGCCCATGCCGGGGACTACCTAGATGGGAATTTCCCAAATTCCTTCTATCTTGCTCCAACTGAGCCCATGGAAGTCACCGAGATTATAAAGTCACTTAAAAATAACTCAGGGAATCTGTCTCATGTCCCACCATTACTGTACAAGAGAGCGGCCCATGTCCTCTCGCATGCTATCTCATTACTTTTTAACAAGTCACTAGAAACTAGCACCTTCCCGAAACTACTCAAGACGGCAAGGGTTACACCAATACATAAAGGTGGCGACCCTACAGATTTAAACAACTATATCAAACTTACCATTGCTATCCAAAATCTTTGAGAAACTCGTGCACAGGAGACTATATTCATTTATAACGGCACAAAACATACTCAACCCCTGCCAATTTGGATTCAGGAAAAATAAAAGCACTAACGATGCAGTCATAAAAATGCTAGATCTGCTTTACACAGCATTGGAAAATAAGGAATATCCACTAGGAATTTTTGTTGACCTAAGAAAAGCTTTTGACACAGTAGACCACGGCATCCTACTCCACAAACTTGACCATTATGGTATAAGAGGCCATGCGCTTGCATATTTCAAATCTTACCTTACTAATAGGTATCAGTATGTCACCATTAAAGACACAGCATCAACAACACAGCCACTTGATACTGGAGTTCCTCAGGGAAGTGTCCTTGGTCCCCTGCTCTTCCTCATATACATCAATGATCTTCCAAACGTATCTCAACACCTGAACCCCATTCTCTTTGCTGACGACACGACTTATGTCATCTCTCACCCTAATCTTGCCACCCTCAACACCATTGTTAATGAGGAGCTGATCAAAATATCGACTTGGATGACAGCCAATAAACTTACGCTTAACACTGACAAAACCTACTACATTATGTTTGGTAGCAGAGCAGGAGATGCGCAAATTAACATTAAGATCGACAACACTCTAATTGCCAGGCATAATGAGGGCAAATTCCTAGGCCTATACCTCGACAACAACCTGAACTTCATCACCCATATCCAACACATAACCAAAAAAGTATCCAAAACGGTTGGGATCCTCTCCAAGATATGATACTACGTGCCGCAAACTGCCCTTCTCACACTATACCATTCACTTATATATCCATACCTCACCTATGCTATATGTGCTTGGGGTTCAACTGCAGCAACACACCTAAAGCCAATAATAACCCAACAAAAAACCGCAGTGAGAATAATCACTAAACCCCATCCCTGTCAACACCCCCCCCCCCACTCTTCATAGATCTAAACTTACTCCCTGTTCAGTACATCCACACTTACTACTGTGCAATCTACATCTACAGGACCTTAAATTCCAATATTAACCTTGACCTAAAACGCTTTCTTGATAGTTGCGACAGAACCCACAGGCACAATACCAGACACAAACATCTCTATGACATTCCCCGTGTCCGACTAAACCTTTACAAAAATTCAATGTATGTCAAAGGCCCTAAAATCTGGAACACCCTACCTGAAAATTCTAAAACTGCAGACACATTCATCACCTTCAAAACTACCATCAGAAAACATCTTATCTCCCTGATACACCCCGTCAACTAATTACACGAATACCACCTGGTGGTTAACACTTACACTCACTCACACATTTGACCATAAACAGAAATATCAATCTCAATCTCAAAATAATGAATCTTAACTAGTCATAAGTTGGCCTGTGATACTCCAATACTGAAACTATGTATAGTGCCAAAACAAAAGCATTCACATTGCTAAACTCACAACTAGTATTTAGTCACTTAGCCATAATACCAACTTACCTCATAATTTTGTAATATTTTAAACTTAAGATTTAATTTAAGTCTGCCCGAAATGCCTAGCCATGCTAGGTGTTCTAGTGGTACACTCTGTAATTATTATTTTACTACATGTAAACAATACAATAACCAAATTCTGTAAACTCAGCATTGTAATCCATATAGAGAATAAATTTTGAATTTGAATTACGTTTCTTGCTTTGTTTTTGCCTAAAGTCTCACTAGTTATCTTGTAATTAAGGCTGGCTTTATTTCGTCCTTTTAGTGCTTTATTTTCCTCGATATGTTATCCCTCTCGAGATTTGGAATTTTTGCTTTAAATCTGCTCCACATTTCCCTTACAATATCTTTATTTAGTAACTCGAACCGGGTTATATTACTGATATCTCGGCGCATCTTCTCTGTAAGGGACAAACATCATGGCTTCATTTTGGATCTAAAAATTTATTTTGAGTCAAATGTTGCTGTGGTCACGGTCTCGTACTTAACATGATTGGATGAAGTCGCAATCAGTGGTCAGAAAAAGATCCATAAAACCTGTTGCCACGAATACCTGACATGACAGAGTTAGAGTTGTCCTCGATCATGCTGACGAGTCTATATCTGTGAGTTGGTGAGTATTTGGGTTAAACCAAGATTCACTTAGAGCAATATTGCCCAAAGTGGCCAATATCGGCCCTAATGGTTGATGGGACTATCGAAGGGGTCGATAAATGTTTGGGGGTCGAAAGGGGGGTCAGTACATGGTTGAGGCGGTTTTAGTCATGCAAATGCAATTCCAACTATGCTGAGGAACAGTGGAAGATCGTGGTGACTTACCACTAAAACTCACCAATCACCAACCAAATATAAGTGACCTTGTTGATGATCATCAGATGCATCCTTCCCAGTAATAATATCAACACTCGGTAAAAAAGCCTATCTTTAATTTTAAATTTCTCATAATTTAAATATTACCTAGTTTTTATGAAGTCGTTATTATTATTATTATTATTATTATTATTATTATTATTATTGTTGTTGTTGTTGTTGTTGCTGTTCGCGGAACTGTTAGTTAAAGTACTATTTATTAAATTATTTCATATAATAAATATTTGGGGGTCGATGAACAATCTGAAGCTTCATGAAGGTGTTGATGAGTTGAAGAGTTTGAGGAGCCCTTATTTCGAGCAATAAAAGCTGGACGTTCTTATAATACATATGCGTATAGTGCATCCTCCTTGTTTTGGCATATGTTGCCAGCATATTTCAATTTCTTGCGTCACTAGTTACCCGAAGAGTTGAGGTAAACTGTCCACGTGTCCTCCTTAAAGCTTCCCATTCATGTTATCATCCCTTTACTTTCAATGGTCCACATGTTGCTTCTTCTGCACGACTCGTCCTTGCACTACCCTGGGCCTGGTCACGAATCGGGCCACGGGGGCGCTGACCCTCGAAACCCCCTTCAGGTATACCCACGTCGCTTAAATGAAGGCCGTCTTGTGTAAACTCAACTTCCACACGGCAACCAGGAAAATTAATGTAGGAAAACAATAAAAGGGAAACCTAATTCTATGTTAATATAAGGTTATATTATAGCGAATGTACACAAAACCAGGTTATGTTATGGAGAATGTTACGCAATCTATACGGAGCCATATATAACACAGACGCATTTGCAACATTCTGTACCGTTCTCCCGCTGCCTGTATGTAATAATCTTACTCGTAGGCAACAATACAAAGAAGAAACACAGTGTTTAGAGCGGCGCTCTGCGGCTGACAGAGTTTCTGACCCTCTCAGTCTCTACCTTGTTCTCACACCTGTGTCCTGGTCCCTCGCATTGTCTGCTGTCTTCACCAGGTAATTGTCTTGGTAGTGGAGAGAAAGGTGTATTGTAAATAAAAAAAAAGGGACGCAGATGTAGAGAGAGCTTTTCTCCTGTGTTGATAAAGCTCTAAATAAGGTAAGACATCGTCCAAATAAAGCTATACTTAGGGTGAAACGCTGTAGCAGTAAGAGCCTACAAACAACCTGAGTCCAGCGAACTAGGTTTGCTTCAAGTTGCGAGGACATACGATGGTGTGGTTCCCTCAGAGTTACTTTCATTCTACTCTCCGTGTGTAGGATTGTATGGTCCAGTGGTTTAGAGCGTCGTGAATTTTGGCTGGCCGTGAGGCGGGCTAAAACAACACGGGTTCGATCCTCCGGCTTGCCACAGTGTTATTATTGTTTAAATACCACTTGTTCGTGGTTAATTTTATATATATATATATATATATATATATATATATATATATATATATATATATATATATAATTAATTAATTAATTTATTTATTTATTTATTAACACATAGGCCGTCTCCCACCAAGGCAGGGTGGCCCGAAAAAGTAAAACGTTAACCATCATTCGCTTACTTTACAGTTAAAAAAACAGCTACATCAACAACACCCTTCCTTTATAGTGCAGTGTACTTCCCATCTCCAGGACTTAAGTCCGGCCTGCCGGTTTCCCTGAATCCCTTCATAAACGTTACCTTACTCACACTCCAACAGAATGTCAAGTCTTAAACACACACACACATACACACACACACATCAACCAAATAACTGCTGCAGCATATGGGCGCCTGGCAAACCTCAGAACAGCATTCCGACATCTTAATAAGGAATCATTCAGGACCCTGTACACCGTGTACGTTAGGCCTATATTGGAGTATGCGGCACCAGTTTGGAACCCACACCTAGCCAAGCACGTGAAGAAACTAGAGAAAGTGCAAAGGTTTGCAACAAGACTAGTCCCAGAGCTAAGAGGTATGTCCTACGAGGAGAGGTTAAGGGAAATCAACCTGACGACACTGGAGGACAGGAGAGATAGGGGGGACATGATAACGACATACAAAATACTGAGAGGAATTGACAAGGTGGACAAAGACAGGATGTTCCAGAGATTGGACACAGTAACAAGGGGACACAGTTGGAAGCTGAAGACACAGATGAATCACAGGGATGTTAGGAAGTATTTCTTCAGCCACAGAGTAGTCAGTAAGTGGAATAGTTTGGGAAGCGATGTAGTGGAGGCAGGATCCATACATAGCTTTAAGCAGAGGTATGATAAAGCTCACGGCTCAGGGAGAGTGACCTAGTAGCGATCAGTGAAGAGGCGGGGCCAGGAGCTCGGACTCGACCCCCGCAACCTCAACTAGGTGAGTACACACACACACACACACACACACACACACACACACACACACAAATTGATAAATTATATATATACATGTATATATACATTCCCCATTTTTGACTGCTCTATAGACGTCGCTATAAGCTGACGTCTAGTTCGTGATATTGTTCTTCCTGGGGGTCACCGCCCCCTCTGTCTAAAAATAATGCTGTATCCAATTTTTAATAAAATGTGGCCTATTTATCTTCCAGCCTACCTTCACAACATCAAATTCTGCTGTAAATTTCGTTCATCATTCCCTCCATCTCTTTGCTGGTCCGTCTCTCCACCTCACCATCCATTCTCTGTCCTCCCTCCCTCCCTTCCTTTCTTTCTCAAACACAGCCAAACAATTTCTCTCTCTGTCCCCACTAATGAAATTCTCTGGAGGAGAGCGGTTTGTTAGAGCACCTTGTGCCTTTTTACAACCTGAGAGCATCGAGCTCAGTACAACCTGAGCGCTTCGTACTCAGAAACATAACTGGAATCCAATAGACAGTATGTGGCTCTCACGCCCTTTTGTCCATTCTATGTACCAGCTGCAGGTAATGTCCCTCCAGTACTGGAACCCCAGAAGCCTGGGGTCAAGTGTTCCCCTAGCACTGGGACCCCACAAACCTGGGATCAAGTGTTCCCCCAGCACTGGGAGCCCAGGAACCTGAGGTCTCGTGTTCCCTCAGTAATGGGAGCACAGGAGTCCAGGGTCCAGTGTTCCCCCAGAAACAGCCAGAATCTCTGGACATTAGGATCACCGAACACAAAAATGCTTGCAGAAATGATGACCGCAAAAACGCGTGTGTTCAATATAGGGACGATGTTGGACACCTCATGAAATTCAATGAAGCTAAACTAGTGATTAATGAAGACGACTTAATACGGAGAAAATGCATAGAAGCTGCACTAATTGCTGTCAGTAACACTATAAAGCAAAAGTCCGGTAGTTACAGCATCTCAAAATTGCTAATCAACAGGATATTACCCATTCTGGAAACTGCTGTTACAAGATGACATCAGGTCCCTCTGTAACCATCCGTCTCACCACCTTAGTTCCACTACCACTACCACCTCAACCCACACGTCACTTCACCTGACTCCTGCCACTATATATACGCGTTATCTTAGTTTTCTTTGTATTAGGACTGAAGAAGTCACTCGTGGCGAAACGTTTCCTTTAAAAAATGTCCTGAACTGTACATAAGTGTCTTTTTCCACACGCAATCCTGAACTACTTCCAAGAAGTCGTTTGATTCTAAATTCCCAGTCAAGAAATTCCAATGGTAATATCAACAGAGGTATTAGAGGCATCATCGGATAACTGAGGTGTGATATTCCCAGTTACAGGAAGCAGAGGCACGTGAGTTTCAAAAGAAGACCTGGTGGGCTCCAAGGGAGAATTTGGTAGGCCAGGTGAAGTACCCTGGGAAAGTACTTGGCCCGTAGGTTCAACTTCAATAGCGGATGGATAAGCACCGGTATCAGGGGCAAGGTTAGGGGCAGGTATTAACTCGTCGGGCTGAGGTGAGGTGACAACTGAGTTGTTCGAGGCGGTTGAGCTCTGTATGAGAGATGAAGTAGACGTATTTGTAAGGGTAGAGGAGGGCACATACTTTCTATCTTGAGGGGACTGGGCCATAATTAACTTCACATTACCTGGGATTTGAATGGGACTGATCCCATTAGCCATTAACAAATCATTGAAAACATTAGAACAGAGTTGAATATCACTACCTATGTCCTTGGCTAACATGTACATTAGTTGAGCTCACGTCATATCCCCGGCTGAGAACTCCTGAGACATGGGAAGTGAGGAAGAACCTTGTGGCTGTGTTTGTTGCAGGTGAGGGTTAGGGGGAGGGTGGGGCACTCCAGGAGGGGCAGAAGTCCAAACATTGGAACCCGTAGAGGAGGCCTGAGGAGTCCCACTAGATCCAGGCAGAGCCGGGAAAGAATCCTGCCTCTAGAATTTTCTGGATTGCGGGTTTTCTCACAGGACAGAAAAGGGAAAGAGCATGGTGTTTTCCATTACAAAGGACACATTTGGGTTTAGTTTTGTTATGGCAGTCTCGAAAAGAATGCTCACCAGAGCATATGCTGCAAATTGTTGATTGGCTAATGCATTTATTGGTGTTATGGCCAAATGCATAACATTTGAAACATTGTGTAACACTGACAAACCGTTCAAGAGAGATTTGGTCAAGTGTACACCTGGTGCCAAAACACTTGAAACCATTTTGACATATGAGTTTGGCTGCTTCAGGTGTCTCAAGGATTAACTTTAATGTTACCTGTTTGCTGGCAGGTTTAGAGAATTTATATGCATGGAGAACCTTAAATTCGGAATTCTCCTGATTAAGTTCTGCAATAATTTCCTCCTCAGTGCTGTCTCTCATGAAGCTGTTAATTCTTGCCACAAAGACAGTTCGTTGGGCTTGATAGCTATCAAGTGGAATGGGGACGATACCCAATTTCTACAATTTATCAAGAACTTCCTGCTTAAGGAGTTTGAGTAACTCCTCTTCAGAGGAGAAAAGTACTGCCCCAGAGTGGGTTTGAAAAGCATCCACTGGAGCAACAGTTGAATTTGAACAAATACATTCGAGAATTTCCTTCTTAGACTTTTGATTGTCATCGACACGTATTCGTACTCGTATTCGTGCCATGATGTCCAGGAAGGTACATCTGACACAGAGAAGTTGCTTTAACAAGAAAGACTTTCCTTGGTGGTAGCCCTAAACATCCTAAGTCAGCTGATATATGAAGGTCAGCCCTTAAGATAACCTACCCTCGAGGAGTGAGGGAGACAGGGCCCAAGGCAAAGATCGGCAGGATTTTAAAAAACCACACGGGCTACCGGATGGTCAAAATGCCTTGTGTTAACTCGCCGAAGACGAAGTTGCTGAAAAAGAAGATAAGAAAGACAGAAGGCTAGCAGTGTAAGCAGAGTAAGTTAGTGTGTGGGCCAGTACTTACCTAATTGTGGTTGCAGGGATCGATACTCAGCTCCTGGCCCCGTCTCTTCACCGAATGCTACTAGGTCCTCTCTGTCCCTGCTCCATGAGCTTTATCATACCTCATCTTAAAGCTATGTATGGTTCCTGCCTCCACTACCTCATTGCCAGGCTATTCCACTTAACGACTACTCTGTGATTAAAGAAATACTTCCTATCATCCCTTTGACTCATTTGGGTCTCCAACTTTCAATTGTGACCCCTTGTTTCTGTGTCCCCTCTCTGGAACATCCTGTCTCTGTCCACCTTGTCTATTCCACGCATTCTTTTGTATGTCGTTATCATGTCTTCCCTAACCCTCCTGTCCTCCAGTGTAGTCAGGCCGATTTCCCTTAACCTTTCTTTACAGGACATTTCTCTTAGCTCTAGAACTAGCCTTGTTGCAAATCTTTCCACTATCTCTAATTTCTTGACGTGCTTGATCAAGTGTGAGCTCCAAACAAGTGCTGAATACTCCAGTATGGGCCTGACGTGCACGGTGTACAGTGTCTTGAACGATTCCTTACTAAGGTATCGGAACGCTGTTCTCAGGTTTACCTGGCGCCCATATGCTGCAGCAGTTATCTGGTTGATGTGTGCTTCTAGAGACGTGCTCCGTGTTATACTCACCCCAGGATCTTTCTCCTTGAGCGAGGTTTGCAGTCTTTGCCCTTCCCCGATCTTCATGACTTTGCATTTGGCGGGGTTAAATTCGAGAAGCCAGTTGCTGGACCAGGTGTCCAGTCTGTCCAGGTCTCTTTGAAGTCCTGTCTGATCCTCATCTGATTTAATTCTCCTCGTTAACTTCATATCATCTGCGAACAGGAACACCTCTGAATCTATCCCTTCCATCATTTCATTCACATTTACCAAAAATAGCACTGATCCTAGGACCAACCCATGTGGGACCCCGCTCACACTCCTCCACTATCCCCTACACACTCCTCCAATATCCCCTGCACACTCCTCCACTATCCCCTACACACTCCTCCAATATCCCCTGCACACTCCTCTACTATCCCCTCCACACTCCTCTACTATGCCCTCCACACTCTTCTACTATCCCCTCCACACTCCTCCACTATTCCCTCCACACTCCTCCATTATCCCCTCCACTCTCCTCCACCACCCCTCCACCACGCAGGCGAGAGAGATACATGATAATATACACTTGGAAGGTCCCGGAGGGATTGGTACCAAACCTACACACGAAAATCATTCCATATGAAAGCAAAAGACTCGGCAGGAGATGCAACATTCCCCCGATGAAAAGTAGGGGCGCCATGAATACACTGAGAGACAACACAATAAATGTCCGGGGCCCAAGACTGTTCAATTGTCTCCCAGCATACATAAGGGGGATTACCCTGACTGTCTTCAAGAAGGCACTGGACAGGCACCTAAAGTCAGTACCTGACCAACTGGGCTGTAGTTCGTATGTCAGCTTTCGTGCGGCTAGCAGTAACAGTCTGGTTGATCAAACCCTGGTCCACCATGAGGCCTGGTCTCAGACCCAGCCGCGGGGGCGTTGACCCCAAAACCCTCTCCAGGTAAACTCCAGGTAACCCCTCCACACTCCTCCATAACCACTCCACGCTCCTTCGCCACCCCTCCACACTCCTGGAGTCAACGCCCCCTCGGCCCTGTCTGAGACCAGGCCTCATGGTGGATCAGGGTCTGATCAACCAGGCTGTTACTGCTGGCCGCATGAGAGCTGACATACGAACCAGAGCCCAGTTGGTCAGGTACTGACTTTAGGTACCTGTCCTGTGCCTTCTTGTAGACAGTCAGGGGTCTATTGGTAATCCCCCTTATGTATGCTGGGAGGCCAAGTGTTCCCCCAGCACTGGGACCCAAAGAACCTGGGGTCAAATGTTTCCCTAGCACTGGGAGCCTTGCACTGGGAGCCTAGCACTGGGAGCCTAGCACTGGGAGAAAACTGGACCAGAACCTGGGTGTCAGGACCTCCTGGGGATCAAGACATTCTGGGGGTCACGACCTCTTGGGGGTCACTACATTCTGGAGGGCACTACCTTCTGGAGGTCACGACCTCCTGGTTGTCATGACCTCCTGGGGGTCACGATCTCCTGGGAGTCACGACCTCCTGGGGGTCACGACCTCTTGGGGGTCACTACATTCTGGAGGGCACTACCTTCTGGAGGTCACGACCTCCTGGTTGTCATGACCTCCTGGGGGTCACGATCTCCTGGGAGTCACGACCTCCTGGGGGTCACGACCTCCTGGGGATCGCGACCTCCTGGGGATCACGAAATCCTGGGTGTCACGACCTCCTGGGTGTCACGACCTCCTGGGTGTCACGACCTCCTGGGTGTCACGACCTCCCGGGTGTCACGACCTCCTGGGGGTCACGACCACCTGGGGGTCACGACCTCCTGGGGGTCACGACCTCCTGCGGGTCACGACCTCCTGGGGGTCACGACCTCCTGGGGATCACGACCTTCTGGGTGTCACGATCTCCTGGGGGTCACGACCTCCTGGGGATCACGACCTCCTGAGTGTCACGAGCTCCTGGGTGTCACGACCTCCTGGGTGTCACGACCTCCTGGGTGTCACGACC
>NC_091295.1:17412265-17447265 GCF_038502225.1 Cherax quadricarinatus
TTTTTTTTTTTTTGCTATTTTTTCTTAAAATTTACAATTTTTGTTAACCGGTATAGTTAGATTGATCATACTCCCGAGGTCGTCTTTACATAATAACCTTGTTTAACTTGTATACAAAAAAACATTACTTAAATGACAGGACTGAGCCTAAAAACTAATAATTCAAGAAATGTAGAAACTAATACTTCCATTAGAAATTTTATATCGACGGAGCAGATAGGCTTCAGCTACAGGAATTAACTGCCGAGAAATTGTAAACTAGATACTGATGATGAGACGAGTGATGAGGCTGTGTCAGCAGCTACGGGTTTTACTCGGCCACATGACAGAACGCCATTTCCTCAGAAATTTTCATAGTAACTGTTTCGGGTCTAACAAGGACCCAGAACGGAGTATAACCCTCAATCATGTTGAAGGAAGCCCTGCTGGACAAAACACCGGTGATAGCTATGGTACTGTGCATCAGGAGTCATCAGTTCCAGAACAATAGACAGATAGTAGTCCAGTTAAGCGGCACTAAGGTTGGTCAGGTGGCAGCGAGCATTACTGGCTGACCATCGTGCATTCTCTGCTCAGCAGTAGCAGAGTGAAGAGTTATGAGCGAGGAATGCTTGATGAACGATAGATAAATACAAATAGAAAAATGAAAGTATGAGTGAGGCTAAGGAAGAACAGTAGCTGGATTTCAGCATCTGAAGCACTGCAGTTCTCGTGCCAAAATGCAACGAGTCTGACCTAGATCGATAGTTCATTGTGCTTGAGAACCAGCCAACCGCTGTAGGTCGGCAGCCCTCAATAGTTATACGTTGGAACTGGCAAAGTACCAACAAGAATTCTGTGACCCTCGTCGTGGGAGCGGTGAGACACAATTTTGTCGCGGGCATAAAGCTGCTATCCTATGATGGTGTAGAACATCGAATGTAGACCACAACTTTGATAAATAAGTTTCACTAGTCCTGATAAAGCACTTCGTAACTACAAAACTGATGACCCAGTATAATTGAAGATAAATATAATTCGTAAGTCGAGGAGGTGAACTAGTTTGTTAATAACTATGAACGAGTGTGCTGATAACTATGAGCGGAAGTGAGCGTCGATCTTTCTTCCCACCAAGTTCACGACCTAGCTGAGACAGATGAAGCCGAGGTGTACCTAGTACTAAGCAACCCGGTGTCTGCCCAGGTAAGGCAACAAAATAAAAATCAGAGTAGACCTCAAGCCAGGCCCCATAAATTGTAGGTGCATCCATTGTAACAAGCTGGGTCGTCTGCCAGCAATGTTTGTGGCTACAGAACGAACTGACCGCATTCCAACAGGCACTCCCCCGTACTCATCTGATTTATATCAGTTAAGCTCAGACGGAACAAAAACAACGCATGCCAGACCTTTCCAAAGTTCATGTGATAATTTAAATTTTGTCCGATAAAGCTGGTATTAACCTGGCAATACACATCCTACCAGTAAAGTTGTGGAGGTAGCGGTGCGTAGATTTTGTTTAGTACTCCGAGAGTAGCAGTTTCAAACACAGATCCTTGAACTTAAGTTGTCTCTTTCAGTATCTCTGGGATGTACTGCACCTCACTCCAGTTTTTAGAACACTTTCTTCCACTTATACTATGGCTGAATCTAATGTCTATATCTATAGAAGGAATATATTTCGCAGCCTACTTTTCAAAGGAATTTACTGGTGAACTGCCAGTATATGATGCACAATTGTTGTTCGGAAACGATATATTAGTATTTGGAAATTTATGTGAAACTCTTAGTACCAGATCACTTCCCAATGACATCAATGTGTGGTGCACAAGCACTGGGGCAGGATATTGAGGAGTGCCTGTTTGTTGAGGTGTTAGTGCAGACGTCTCTCTCTCTCATGATAAATCAAGTTTGTAGGTTCCGTCCAGTAAACAAGCTCAGGTATTGTCTTAACACCCCGGAGCTTGTTATCAACAGTTACAGAATCATGGCAACATCTGCTCGTGTACCGGTCGCTACAGAGTTAGAGTTAGTAAATAAGAATACGTACAATTTATACAATATGCGCTGGTATGAAAAAAAACAAACCATACCACGGGTGGGGTTAGAACCCGCGATCAGAGACTCTCTGATCGCAGGTTCTAACCCCACCCGTGGTATGGTTTGTCTGCAATCGTGTCATTACCTATTTCGTGAGTCATGCGCTGGTATTAGGGACTATCAACCACGCAACGCTTGAAATTTCCTGGTGCTTTCGTTATCACGGATACACCAGGTAATGGCAGCAGCACACAACAGTCCCATAGGTTACTATTTAGGAATGAAGACACACTAAGTTGAAAAATTTTATTGGCCAGGAATGGGAGTGGATGTAGGTGCCATATCAGGACGTGTGCCACTAGTCAGCCATAACTGTTCAACTGCCTCCCAGGATACATAAGGTGTATTACCAATAGACTCTTGGCTGCCTTAAGACCCTTGGCTGTCTTCAAGACCCCTGACTGTCTTCAAGACCCCTGGCTGTCTTCAAGACCCCTGGCTGTCTTCAAGACCCCTGGCTGTCTTCAAGAAGGCACTGGACAGGCACCTAAAGTCAGTACCTAACCAGCCGGGCTGTGGTTCGTATATCGGTTTACGTGTGGCCAACAGTAACAGCCTGGTTAATCAGGCCCTGGTCCATCACGAGGCCTGGCCACAGCCTTGGCCTTGGGGGCGTTGACCCCCGAAACCTTCTCCAGGTATACTCCAGGTATAGGAAAGCCTGGACACCCCAATGAACCTGCTCCATTGTAACCTATACAGACATTTAGTGAAACTTTCTCCAGGTTGTTTACTGATAATGTTGAACCTTTGCTTTGGAAGTGAATATTTATTCACCATTATGTGCTGTTCCACAAGATATTCCTAAACAATACCATCACGTTGATTTACTGTGCGATCCGTAAGATTTGTGGAGATATTTTACGCAGTTGTGGATGCTGCGGGAGATCGAGTCCGACAAAGGGTCAAACATCACTTTCAACATATTTTAGGAATTCCCAGAGGGGTTCCTTCTACTTACCACCCTGAAGGCCAGGATGCCCCAGAGGGGTTCCTTCCACTTACCACCCTGAAGGCCAGGATGTCCCAGAGGGGTTCCTTCCACTTACCACCCTGAAGGCCAGGATGTCCCAGAGAGGTTCCTTCCACTTACCACCCTGAAGGCCAGGATGTCCCAGAGGGGTTCCTTCCACTTACCACCCTGAAGGCCAGGATGTCACAGAGGGGTTCCTTCCATTTACCATCCTGAAGGCCAGGATGTCCCAGAGGGGTTCCTTCCACTTACCACCCGGAAGGCCAGGATGCTCATAAGCGTTTCCATCAGACTTTAAAACCTGTTGAGATCGTATATATTCAACAGTCGTTAACAGAAAGAGGTAGCACTCTCGTTGCTTTTTGTGAAGGGAAAAGTGTGCTTGAGGTACTGGATTCTAGTTCTTTTGAGTTGGTGTACGAACATACCGTCAGTAAGTAGTAGGTTCACCGGTACTCTCCCGGCCCGGGACTTTTCCAGATGATGACCCAGCGAACATACCGTTAGAGGGCCACCAGTCCTTCTCATACACGACTAAACCAGTACTGATAGCAGATTGTCTCCCTCGTCCTTGTGGCGTCTCCCCTGCACACACAGATGGGAGTGTGGGTCAACATGCGAGTCCCACTGTACACACAAGGAGCTTTGGTCTTGAATATGTGAAAGGGAGCGACGGCGCCCACGCTGCACACACAAGGAGCAGCGTGGGTCCTGAGTGTGTGCTGGGGAGCGGCGTCCCCCACAAATGTCAGCAAAGCTACTTTAACCCGAGGCACCTGCTACCTTGTCTCCATCAACCCCTACTCCTTCCCCACTTTCCACCCCTCCATTAACTCCCTCGATTACCCCTCCATCCTCCATCCCTCTCTCCATGAACACCTCCATCACAACTCTCTACCACCTACTTGCGTTCATGTGAAATTTATACTGTGCGTCGCCCGATGCCTGAGTTAGTGGTAAAGAGAGAGAGAGAGAGAGAGAGAGAGAGAGAGAGAGAGAGAGAGAGAGAGAGAGAGAGAGAGAGAAAGAGAGAGCGGAGGGGGCGTCAAGAGGCAGGAGCAAGTGTACAAGACCAAATTACTTTAACACGTCCAGTGTGAAGCATCTGGACAAAATTAACGAGGCAGCCACCAAGATTATTGGATTAACACTGATAAAAAACATTCTTTAACAGGAAGAGATATTCTTATGAGAGGTGTTAACAGGTCACTCTACAGATGTTCCTTGTACAGAGGGGTAACACCTGCACGACTCTCACACTCACACACACACTTGGGAGCTGTAGTTCAACAGTCAAAGCACTCGATTCACAGCTGAAAGGTTTTAGGAGTGCATCTCGGGCAGGGTGAGACGTATTGGCAAATCATAAGGAAGCTTTGGAAATAAATGATGTAAAATACCGACACAATGGAAAAATAAACACATAAGCAGTATAATATGATCGTTCATTGACAACGTTTCGCCCACACCTACCCAGCTGGGTAGGTTGGATCTGATAAGGACCTGCACGGGACTAGTGGGTGCGTATGTAGTTATGTGGGATAACGATGAAGAAGTTTCTTGGCAAGAGGTTCAGCTGTGTCATAAAAGCCATTGTTTGGATTGAAGTTGTTGGATATACAGATAAGCGATGATTCCAGGATTCTTCGGTATTGAGTGTTGTCTTCACTGGCGATAAGTCTTGCGTTTCTGTAGCTGATTAAATGGTATCTACCTCCACCCCCACCACCATCAAGGACATTACCAGCAACAGACAGGACAAACTTCAATCCTCTGCAGGGGTATATATAATCCTTTGTAATGACTGCAGCAAGTTATACGTGGGCGAAACATCCAGAGACCTCCAAACACGTATTTCAGAACACCAGTACGCAGGCAGATCTGACGATTTAAGGAATGCCTGTGTTCAACACCGAAATTCACACAATCATTTAATCAACTACAGAAACGCAAAACTTATTGCCAGAGAAGACAACACTCAATACCGAAGAATCCTGGAATCATCACTTAACTGTACATCCAACAACTTCACCCACATGTGTCTAATTTATCAACGTGTCAGTTCTGTGAACCATTCATCTACAAAACTTCACCCAGAACAATGGCTTCTATGACACAGCTGAACCACTTGCCAAGAAACTTCTTCATTATCCCACATAACTACATACGCACCCGCCAGCCCCGTGCGGGTCCTTATCAGATCCAACCTACCCAACATTCTCCACCTGACTCCAACCTATAAATACTCACGTACCTTTCACCCAGGTAGATCTGTTTGTGACTTGATAAAGCCCACTGTGTGGGCGAAACGTTGTCAATAAAGGTTCACATTATACTGTTTATGTGTTTATTTTTCCAAGGAGGCTTTTGTCCCTATTCACCTCAGGTAAATAGGTACCTGAATGTTACGAGACTTTTGTAGGTCGCACCTGGGCAGGATGAGACTAGAGCTAAATCTCCACATGTCTTCTGCCGCAGTTCACTTAGACGCAAATAGGTACTCGGACGTAGCAGATTGTTGTAGGTGGCATCCTGGACAGGATGAGACATATGGTACTGTTCATCCGGCAGTAAATAGGTACCTGACGGTTAGTAGTTAGTTGTGGGTGGCATCCTTAATGAATCTCATAAACGAGGCTTAGGTAACCACAGCATCTCAAATACCTTTACATACCATACAACGTCAGACCTGAACACAGGACGCACATAAATCCCTTAACATACAGAAATAAAATCAGAATCCAGGTCTGCATAACAATTTACACATTAACATTCATAACTTTTAGTAGAAGAGACCCAGGAGCCGCTCTTTGAAATTATGACAAGACAAAGGGGTGGGGGTGATAAAATGGGAAGGGGCGGGGGGGGGGGGAATTACGACAGCAGAGGGAAGGTGGACAGAAAAACGAAGAAAACGACTGGTGAGAAAGAGGGGTGATACAGACACTGTAGAAAAGGACACTTCTGTACAGTTCTGGATATCTCGGACTGATGAAGCTACTCATGGCAAAACTTTTCCTGTAGTAAATGTCCACAACTGAATAAAGTGTTCTTTACCACGCACTATTTTAACCAATTAGATACATCACCCTATTTTATATGACATCACCCTATTCCATACGACAGTTACAGTGGGAACAAAAACTAGCTGTTTCCTTGTCATATTCCCTCACACAGGATGGTGCTCATACAGGGTGTTGAAATCTGTCAACCATCTGAGCTGAGAGACTTCAGTGGGACAATGATGATGTCGTCAAGCATTTCAGGAAGGGTTCATCAGCTACGGCAGCTTCAACGGTTTCCTTCCAGCACAGCTGGAGTTACTATCACTTGGTAACTGCCATCTTTATGGAGAGACTATCACAAACACAGGAGAAATAAAAAATTTCTGAAGATTTCTCCATTACCGCAGAGCGGGCAAAAGAAATTATACGTAGGAGGCAAAGGAGAGAAAAAGGGGTGGAGGAAGAGAGGAGAGAATTATGTGACGGGTTGCTGGCAAGAGTGCTGGACAGGGCGCTGGCAAGGGTTCTGGACGGGGGGCTTGCCTAGGTGCTGGCAGGGGTGCTGGTCGGTGCTGGCAGGGGTGCTGGTCGGTGCTGGCAGGGGTGCTAGCGCAGGCCTGCGTCCTCGAGCTATGTGTTGGCTAATACATTTTTCCGAGGTGTAAAGAGAAGCTCAAAATTAATATTCAGAGAGAGGTGCGCGCAGTCTCAGAATCCAGGACTGGAGCGGACCCGTTGACCCCCCTCCCTTTTGCACACAATGGATTTAGAAGCCATTTCCAGATTTCTGATTAAAATCTACGTCATTATAACACTGACACGGCCTTTCCATGTAAACACTGCAGCTATATGTGGTCTCTCACAGTCCCAATCAGGTCTCCACAGGTCTTGAACAGGCTGAGCAATGCGTTGTCTCACATAGCCTTGGTATTGTCTCTGCTGGTCTCAGTCCAACTGTACTGCCTGATATGGACGTGGTTTTAGTTTCAAAGATTTACAGGTTTTGTCAGGGGACAACCGTGTATAAAGATTATATTTAAAAACATAAGCTGAATGCTCCATGGAGGAGACGCATTTAGCTGTTTGCCAGAGTTAAATATGAAGAGATGGTATCAAGCTGGCTTCACACCCTGGAGGAGGGTGGAACATTGATGCCACAATCAGTGAAGCTGGCTACCCACCATAGGGGAGGGTGGAACATTGATGCCACAACCAGTGAAGCTGGCTACCCACCATAGGGGAGGGTGGAACATTGATGCCACAACCAGTGAAGCTGGCTACCCACCATAGGGGAGGGTGGAACATTGATGCCACAACCAGTGAAGCTGGCTACCCACCATAGGGGAGGGTGGAACATTGATGCCACAACCAGTGAAGCTGGCTACCCACCATAGGGGAGGGTGGAACATTGATGCCACAACCAGTGAAGCTGCCTACCCACCATGGGGGAGGGTGGAACATTGATGCCATAACCAGTGAAGCTGGCTACCCACCGTGGGGTAGGGTGGAACATTGATGCCACAATCACTGAAGTTGGCTACCCGCCCTGGGGGAGGGTGGAACATTGATGCCACAATCACTGAAGCTGGCTACCTACCACGGAAGGGTGGAACATTGATGCCACAACTGCTGAAATTAAAACAAGGCGCCATTAAAAGTGACTATAGCACCTATGTAAGTGAAATTCATGTCTGTGTCTGTCTGTCTGTGTCTGTCTCTCTCTCACCTGTCAGTGAAGACAACCACCACTCACCTGAAAGGAAAGTAATATACATCAATAATAATATGCATCAATAATAAATCAATATATATTTGCTTAACAGAGTAAATATTTAGTCCACTTTATTAATAATAATATTGAATATTACCAGCTTATTATCACCTGTTTATCATTACCTGCTTGTTATTACAGGAGTTATGCTGATGGTGTTCCGTAAATTTTAGCTAATTTACGAATCATTAAGTCGACATTTTCAGTGTTATACCAGAAAGATATGTGCATCAGTTAGGTATCTTTGTTCTAAACTTTTCGCTCACACGGTAGGTTTCTTCAGTCAAATATATAAGAAGCAGGCGTGGTAAAAATGATGTAATCAGTCTGTCAGCCTTGGAGAAATAGCTGTTGAGGTGGTCAGTCCCTCAACCTGGAAAAGTGTTCAACTCTATAGTCTGGAACAATGTGAAGCTGAAGCATGAGAATGGTGTCGTATATACCATGGGAAGCTCTTAACCTATAGGGGGTTATATAGTGCCTGGTGAAATGGGAGGCATTCAAGTTTGATCCAAAGAAGGAAAAACTAAGTCTAGTTCCGTGGATAAAGAACCTTTTATTGGCATCTAGGTTCTTCCCCCCCCCGGAGGTTAAACTCTAAAAATATCTTTTTCATAAGATTCATTATCTGTTGAAGTTTGAAGCCGTTCAGAAGAGGCTTTCTCAAGTTATCACAGGGAAACCAAAATCCGGAATGGTCAGTATAAAGCCAATCTGGGAGCACCTGCAGGTGCCAGTAGTGTCATGAACCTTCTCCTAGTGATAGCTGACAGAGTTGAAGATCTGAAGCCGAGTGATTAAGGCTTTCCCAAGTTATAAACAAAAACTCTAGATTACGAAAATAACATTGAGTACATGTGCCGGCTCTGGAAAAAAACCGTACGAAAATATGACTTTTAAGGGCTCACTAACTTGACCAGACTTTGACCACCTCGTCACTTCTTCTCTTAACTTGACTCTTGTTATTTCTTCACCTGACCTGACTTCCACCTCACTTCTTCACCTCTATTCTGGTCTTCTCCCATCATTTTTTCCGCTCAGTTGGGACCTGATAATAGTCCAATATAGACCGAAACATTCCTTCCAGTTATGAATTAGGAGTGAACAAGTGCAGCCACGCTATTGTGACTTTTGTTATTGATGTCCTCTCGTGTTACTTTAATAGTAATTGACTATATAACATTCGTAATGACTTTGTAAATGGTCCAAGTCCAACCGAAACGTCGTCGTAAACTCCTCTCTCCTATGTACGGGTTATTTTTGTAACATACTCGTAATGTGAGTTTTTTTTTTTCCAAAAACATTAGCAAGTACGCAGGTTATTGCATTAACAATTTCCGAAAAGTCCAAAAATGCGGTGGAATTGTTACAGGAGAGTTTTAACATCCTTGTGAACTGCTGTTAATGGGTATTCAACACAGCCTGGGCACACCGGAAGTGCTGCTTCCGGTCTATTAAGCTGGACAGTGCCGTCAGTTACATGAATAGTTATCCAGTCAGGAGGTAAGTGCCAGTGTACTGGCACTTCCACTTGTTGTTGTCGTTTGCTTGGCACTTACCTCTACTTATTGTTGTCGTTTGCATGGCACTTACCTCCACTTCCCCTGATAGTGACTTGCTTGACACTTACCTCCACTTCCCCTGATAGTGGCTTGCTTGGCACTTACCTCCACTTCCAACGATAGTGACTTGCTTGGCACTTACCTCCACTTCCCCTGATAATGACCTGCTTGGCACTTACTTCCACTTCCCTTGATAGTGACCTGCTTGGCACTTACCTCCACTTCCCCTGATAGTGACTTGCTTGGCACTTACCTCCACTTCCAACGATAGTGACTTGCTTGGCACTTACCTCCACTTCCCCTGATAATGACCTGCTTGGCACTTACCTCCACTTCCCCTGATAATGACCTGCTTGGCACTTACTTCCACTTCCCTTGATAGTGACCTGCTTGGCACTTACCTCCACTTCCCCTGATAGTGACCTGCTCGGCACTTACCTCCACTTCCCCTGATAGTGACCTGCTTGGCACTTATCTCCACTTCCCCTGATAGTGACTTATTTGGCACTTATCTCCACTTCCCCTGATAGTGACTTATTTGGCACTTATCTCCACTTTCCCTGATAGTGACCTGTTTGGCACTTACCACCACTTCCCCTGATAGTGACTTATTTGGCACTTACCACCACTTCCCCTGATAGTGACTTATTTGGCACTTACCTCCACTTCCCCTGATAGTGACCTGTTTGGCACTTACCTCCACTTCCCCTGATAGTGACTTATTTGGCACTTACCTCCACTTCCCCTGAGAGTGACCTGCTTGGCACTTACCTCCACTTCCCCTGAGAGTGACCTGTTTGGCACTTACCTCCACTTCCCCTGAGAGTGACCTGCTTGGCACTTACCTCCACTTCCCCTGAGAGTGACCTGCTTGGCACTTACCTCCACTTCCCCTGATAGTGACTTATTTGGCACTTACCTCCACTTCCCCTGAGAGTGACCTGCTTGGCACTTACCTCCACTTCCCCTGAGAGTGACCTGCTTGGCACTTACCTCCACTTCCCCTGAGAGTGACCTGCTTGGCACTTACCTCCACTTCCCCTGATAGTGACTTATTTGGCACTTACCTCCACTTCCCCTGAGAGTGACCTGCTTGGCACTTACCTCCACTTCCCCTGAGAGTGACCTGTTTGGCACTTACCTTTACCTCCCCTTAGTTGCCAGTACTTTCCTATAGTCCTAAATTCATTCACTTTATTTTAAGTTTTTTCTTCGTCAGGCAGCCTGGGTACCGCGTTTATTCTTCTTTCATTTATAACTGTCTTTCTTCTTCTTCTTTCATTTATAACTGTCTTTCTTCTTCTTCTTTCATTTATAACTGTCTTTCTTCTTCTTCTTTCATTTATAACTGTCTTTCTTCTTCTTCTTTCATTTATAACTGTCTTCATCTTGTGCCCCACAGTCATACCTCCTTTCATTCTGCTTCTTTCAGACGATGGATCAAAAGATGGATCAGGATCTGGGAACCTGATCCATCATTAGAGGAAAGAGTTCTGATTTAGTGGATCAACCTCATCTCTCATTCTCATCTTCCTTCACTGTATTTATTTCCATTTTGCTGACCGGAGCTACCTGGAGTCTACCTGGAGCTATATGGAGTCTACCTGGAGTCTACCTGGAGCTACCTGGAGTCTACCTGGAGTCTACCTGGAGTCTACCTGGAGCTATATGGAGTCTACCTGGAGTCTACCTGGAGCTACCTGGAGTCTACCTGGAGTCTACCTGGAGTCTACCTGGAGCTACCTGGAGTCTACCTGGAGTCTACCTGGAGCTACCTGGAGTCTACCTGGAGCTACCTGGAGTCTACCTGGAGTCTACCTGGAGCTATATGGAGTCTACCTGGAGTCTACCTGGAGCTACCTGGAGTCTACCTGGAGCTACATGGAGTCTACCTGGAGTCTACCTGGAGCTATATGGAGTCTACCTGGAGTCTACCTGGAGCTACATGGAGTCTACCTGGAGTCTACCTGGAGCTACATGGAGTCTACCTGGAGCCACCTGGATTCTACCTGGAGTCTACCTGGAGCTACCTGGAGTCTATCTAGAGTCTACCTGGAGTGTACCTGAAGGGAGTTTCGAGGGGTCAACGCCCCCATGGCCTGGGCAGCATGATCTAATCGAGGCTGTAGAATGTTACATTGAGACTTGAGCAAGACATGTGTGTAACACACAAGACATGTGTGTAACACACAAGACATGTGTGTAACACACAAGACGTGTGTAACACACAAGACATGTGTGTAACACACAAGACATGTGTGTAACACACAAGACATGTGTGTAACACACAAGACATGTGTGTAACACACAAGACATGTGTGTAACACACAAGACATGTGTGTAACACACAAGACATGTGTGCAACACACAAGACATGTGTGTAACACACAAGACATGTGTGTAACACACAAGACATGTGTACAACACACAAGACATGTGTGTAACACACAAGACATGTGTGTAACACACAAGACATGTGTGTAACACACAAGACATGTGTACAACACACAAGACATGTGTGTAACACACAAGACATGTGTGTAACACACAAGACATGTGTACAACACACAAGACATGTGTGTAACACACAAGACATGTGTGTAACACACAAGACATGTGTGTAACACACAAGACATGTGTACCACACACAAGACATATGTACCACACACAAGACATGTGTACAACACACAAGACATGTGGACAACACACAAGACATGTGTACCACACACAAGACATGTGGACAACACACAAGACATGTGTACCACACACAAGACATGTGGACAACACACAAGACATGTGTACCACACACAAGACATGTATACAACACACAACATGTGTACAACACACACACAAGACATGTGTACAACACACACACAAGACATGTGTACAACACACACACAAGAAATGTGTACAACACACAGGACATGTGTACAACACACAAGACATGTGTACAACACACAAGACATGTGTACAACACACAAGACATGTGGACAACACACAAGACATGTGTACAACACACAAGACATGTGGACAACACACAAGACATGTGGACAACACACAAGACATGTGTACAACACACAAGACATGTGGACAACACACAAGACATGTGTACAACACACAAGACATGTGGACAACACACAAGACATGTGTACAACACACAAGACATGTGGACAACACACAAGACATGTGTACAACACACAAGACATGTGTACAACACACAAGACATGTGTACAACACACAAGACATGTGTACAACACACAAGACATGTGGACAACACACAAGCCATGTGTACAACACACACACAAGACATGTGTACAACACACACACAAGCCATGTGTACAACACACACACAAGACATGTGTACAACACACACACAAGCCATGTGTACAACACACACACAAGACATGTGTACAACACACACACAAGACATGTGTACAACACACACACAAGACATGTGTACAACACACAAAACATACCTGGAGTTTACCTGGAGAGGGTTTCGGGGGTCAACGCCCCCGCGGGTCGGTCTGAGACCCGGCCTCATGGTGGATCAGGGTCTGATCAACGAGGCTGTTACTGCTGGGCGAACGCAAGCTAACGTACGAACCACAGCCCGGTAGGTCAGGTACTGATTTTAGGTGCCTGTCCATTGCCTTCTTGAAGACAGCCAGGGGCCTATTGGTAATCCCCCTTATGTATGCTGGGAGGCAACTGAACAGTCTTGGGCCCCGGACACTTACTGTGTTGTCTCTCAGTGTACTCGTGGCACCCCTTCTTTTCATCGGGGGAATGTTGCATCTCCTGCCGAGTCTTTTGCTTTCATATGGAATGATTTTCGTGTGCAGGTTTGGTACCAATCCCTCCAGGACCTTCCAAGTGTAAATTATCATGTATCTCTCTCGCCTGCGTTCGAGGGAATACAGATCAAGGACTTTCAACCGTTCCCAGTAGTTTAGGTGCCTTATCGTACTTATGTGTGCCGTGAAAGTTCCTTGTACACTCTCCAGGTCTGCAATGTCGCCAGCCTTGAAGGTGGCCGTTAGTGTACCGCAGTATTCCAGCCTAGAGAGCACAAGCGATTTGAAGAGAATCATCATGGGCTTGGCGTCCCTAGTTTTGAAGGTTCTCATCGTCCATCCAATCATTTTCCTAGCGGATGAGGCAGATACATTGTTGTGGTCTTAGAAGGTGAGATCCTCTGACATTATCACTCCCAGATCCTTCACATTACTTTTCCGCTCTATTGTATGGTTAGAATTTGTGGTATACCCTGACACATTTTTAATTTCTTCAAGTTTCCCATATCTGAGTAGTTGAAATTTCTCCTCGTTGAACTTCATATTGTTTTGAGTGACCCATTCGAAGATTTGGTTGATGTCCGCTTGGAGTCTCGCAGTGTCTTCGATGGAGGTCACTGTCATGGTGATCCGGGTGTCATCCACAAAGGAAGACACGGAGCTATGGCTTACATCTCCATCTATGTCAGAAATGAGGATGAGGAATAGAATGGGAGCGAGTACTGTACCTTGTGGAACAGAGCTTTTCACCGTAGCTGCCTCAGACTTTACTCTGTTTACTATTACTCTTAGTGTTCTGTTTGTTAGGAAGTTATAGATCCATCTACCAACTTTTCCCATTATTCTTTTATCACGCATTTTGTGTGCTGTTACACCATGGTCACACTTGTCGAAAGCTTTTGCAAAGTCTGTGTATACTACATCTGTATTTTGTTTATCCTCTACAACATCCAGGACCTTGTCATAGTGGTCCAGTAACTCGGACAGGCAGGAGCGACCTGCTCTAAACCCGTGTTGCCCGTGTAATTGATGGGTATCTAGGTGGTTGGCTATCTTGCTTCTTAGAACCCTCTCAAAGATTTTTATGGTATGGGATGTTAGTGCTATCGGTCTGTAGTTCTTTGCAATTGCTTTACTGCCACCGTTGTGGAATGGGGCTATGTCTGTTGTTTTTAATGTGTGTGGGATGACCCCTGTGTCTATGCTTCCTCTCCATAAAATGCTGAAGGCACGTGATAGGGACTTCTTGCAGTTCTTGATGAACACGGAGTTCCACGAGTCTGGGCCTGGGGCAGAGTGCATGGACGTGTCATTAATTGCCTCTTCAAAGTCTTGTGGAGTTAGAATAATAACAGCATGTGTACAACACATGTCTTATAGATTTATCTCTATGTAAAGATGAGTAGATGTTCCACATTAATTTACTTTGAAGTAATATATACCATTAATCTAAGCAATCTAATTATGATTGGAGCTTCCGTTACTTATACTATACTTTCTAGCATATAAGACGCGCCTTTGTTCCCACAAAAAGCCTTGGAAAATCAGTCTGCGCCTTATATGCGTTTATCGTGCGTCTTATATGCCGGAAAATACGATATTTCTTGATGTGAAGAGGGTATTTTGGCCCTTTTAGGGGCATTATACTTCTTACTATGATAAATTAAACTTATTTGCAACGATTGGTTATCTTTATTGTGGAAACATTTCACCACACAGTGGCTTCATCAGTCCAATACAGAGGAGAATGGTTGAAGATCAGAAGGAGTCTGAGGTATCAGTCCCTCAGCCTAGAGTCGATGTAATCAGTAAAACAGTCTTGATAAGAATATAACATATGCGCATATCTTGCATTTTTATCAAGACTGATGGACCGATTACCTCAAACTCCTTCTGATCTTAACCATTATTCGCTGTATTGGACTGATGAAGTCACTGTGTGGTGAAAAGTTTCCTCGATAAAGATACCCACGTGCACTGTTCGCTAAGAACATTACACTGCTTATTACGGACATGAGTCACTGCTGTCTCACGATCAAGTTGATGAATAAGTCATGTGCAACACCTGTGTATCTTTGTTCAGGAGATGTTTCGCCCAGCAGGGGGACAGGAGGAGGGGGGGGTCTATTGAAGAACAGGTGTTGAGCTTCTGCCACACAAGATGTCAGCTGTTGTAGCTCTCATTGACAAGTGCTGAGCATCTGCCAAGCCAGACTGCAGCTGTCGCATCTGCCAAGCCAGACTGCAGCTGTTGCATCTGTCAGTGTCAGGTGCTGTATCTCTGCAGCTGTTGCAGCTGGACTTTTTAATGAGAGGCACAGCCTCGCTGGTAGCTTCCTGGTGTTCAATTCTAATTTGTGTTCCTCAGCGTGTTGCCGGCCACGCTATGAATACAACAGTAGCAAGAGCACGTACAACAGTAATAGCTACAGCATCAGCAGTAATAGTTACAACAGCTGCAGTAATATCCATATCAGCAGAAGCAGCCACAACAGCAGCAACAGTAACGGTAGTAGCTACAACCCCGGCAACAGCAGTAGCCACAGCAACAGTAGTAGTAGTAACAGTAACAACAGTACTAACAACAGTAGCAACAACAACAACTTCTTGTATATACAGTATAAAGGTCGATTTATGAGGTGTAAGAGATACTTATCAGTCTGGCTGTATTAAACCTCACCACCAGTGTTAACTCTCACTGTTGTCATCTCATAACAGCTGCCCCATTCCTGCAGCTCCATCCATCCAGCCTCCCCACACATCTCTCTCATCCCTCATTATCCTGTCACTCTTCCGTTCCATCACCGTACCCGTTCTATCGTCCACGCTTGTCCTGCCCCCACCCACCCATTTTGTAGTTTCATAATCCTGCCATCCCACCCACTCATATGCTCCACCCACCCGGCACACCCACCCACCCATCAACCCACTCCTCACACATCTCTCCACCCACCCCGGCACACTAATAAAACCAAATCTTCACAGCAGCAGTGACAAACATTGACTGGCACACTGAGCTAGAAATCTATACAGATATTGACTAATGTATTAATAATTTTCTAAAAAAGACCCAATACCTCTATAACAAGCACTGCCCTAAAAAAAACTAAACAGATGACAGCTAAGAGACTGAACAGTCCCTGGCTAACACCCAACATCCTCAAATCCATAAATACAAAGCACCTATACGAAAAACAGTACAGAATGGGTCACATAACCAGAGACCAAACAAAACGTTACTCGTTAATCTTAACCAGCCTGATAAGAAGGGCTAAAAAATTGTATTATGAGAACAGATTATCCAACTTAAAAGGTGATATAAAAAAGACCTGGAAAACCCTATCAGAAATTCTACGAACAAAAAGATATCACGAAATAGCGCAATTGAACTAACCAAACCAGATGAACCCCAACTCCCACCAACTGAAACAGCAAACAGACTCAACAATTTCTTCTCCACTTTAGGAAAAAATCTTGTCAATAAAATCCCAAGCTCAGATACCCCACCCAATGACTACCTCACTGGCAACTACCCGAACACACTGTTCCTAGCTCCGACTAACCCATACGAAGTCTCCCTTATTATCAACACACTAAAAAACAAGGCAGGAGATTTAAATACCTTACCACCCTTTATATACAAAAAAGCGTCACAAGTACTATCACCAATCATTGCAACACTCTTTAATAAACCCATAGAATCCTCTACCTTCCCTACAGTTCTCAAAATAGCAAGGGTCACCCCGATACATAAAGGAGGAGACCAAACAGACTTGAATAACTATAGGACAATATCCAACTTACATCCTCTCTCTAAAGTCTTCGAAAAATTAATTCATAAGCGAATCTACTCCTACCTCATCTCCCATAACATACTCAACCCGTCAGTTTGGGTTCAGGCCTAATGAAAATACGAATGATGCTATTATACACATGCTAGAACAAATATACACTGCACTAGAGAAAAAAGAAGTCCCACCGGGGATCTTCATTGATTTACGTAAAGCTTTTGATACAGTTGACCATGACTTGCTCCACGTAAAATTGTCACACTATGGTATAAGAGGACACTCCCTCAACTACCTCAAGTCTTACCTCAGTAACAGAAGCCAATATGTGTACACAAATGGAGCAAACTCTTCCACACAGCCAATTACAGTTGGTGTCCCACAGGAAAGTGTCCTTGGCCCTCTTCTCTTTCTCGTTTACATAAATGACCTACCAAATGCATCGCAACTACTCAAACCCACACTATTTGCAGATGACACTACATACGTCTACTCTCACCCGAGCCCAGTCACGCTAGCCAATACTGTAAATACAGAATTACAGAAAATATCTACCTGGATGAGGACTAACAAACTTACACTAAACATTGACAAAACCTACTTCATTCAGTTTGGTAACAGAGCTACAGATGTCCCTCTTAACATAATGATAAACGGATCACCTATCACAAAACTAACAGAGGGAAAATTCTTAGGAATCCACCTTGATAATAGACTCAAATTTCATACACACATACAACAAATTTCCAAGAAAATTTCCAAGAACGTAGGCATACTATCGAAGATACGGTATTATGTTCCACAGTCAGCCCTCCTGGCCCTATATCACTCTCTTATTTACCCCTATCTCACCTATGGAATTTGTGCATGGGGCTCAACAACAATAAACCATCTCAGACCACTAATTACCCAACAAAAGGCTGCAGTCAGAATGATAACAAATTCCCACTACAGGCAGCACACTCCACCAATATTCAAAACTCTAAACCTACTCACCATACAGAACATCCGTACTTATTATTGTACCTACTACATACATAGAACACTTAACTCGGATATTAACCCTCCCCTCAAACATCTCCTTACCAACCTCAACAGAACACATGACCATAACACAAGGCACAGATCACTCTTTGATGTTCCTCTTGTCCATCTCACGCTATGCAAAAACTCAATGCACATAAAAGGCCCTAAAATCTGGAATTCATTACCTGTGAATATAAAAGAAACACTACCTGTTTATAAATTCAAGTCTCTTCTCAAAGATCACTTACTCAACCACAGCTAAATTATTATTATTATAATCCAAAAGAAGCGCTAAGCCACAAGGGCTATACAGCGCTGCGATCCACATCTAAATAAATACTGAATAATTGTATCTCATAAATGTTTAACCTGTAACACAATCAAACTTTGTTATTTTTAATTACATTACCTAACAGAATACTCCATTCTACTGAATGTTCAGCAACACAGTAAATGACCATATGACCTGTCTTTGTAATACTCATTTCCAATACTCATTTGTACTTAATTGTTATTTGTTTACTATAATGTTTACCACTGAATATATCATTGCTTAGTTAATCTTAAGTTAATTTTAAGCCTGCCCATAATGCTCTGCATACAAAGGACTTTTGGCATGGTACACTTAACCACTGTATTTCCTTTTACTTCTATGTATCATGTTCAAATTAATAAATAAATATATAAATAAATCTTATCCGGTAGGATACACGAAGTTGCTACCCAGTATCTCCCGTTTGACCTTTGACATTTGTTAAATGTAGCTGTTATTCAGGCCCAGTGACCCGAAACCCGTGACCCGTGACCCGCGACGCGTCACGAAACAACGATAACGGGTTTTATGCCATTAAAAGATCAACTTAAATCCATTTCACCTCAGATTTCCCGAGAAAGGAGTTGACCAACATTACTTTACCTGTGATATACCCGTGACCAGTCTTCGAGAGTTTCTCCAGCCTTGGAACCCGGCCTAGAGCCAGGCTTTTCCGAAAGCTACCTGTTCAATCAGGCTGTTGGTGTTTGCGGCCCGCTGGTCCACTAGCCATCAAAGCTTGATATGACACTTGGGAGGTAGTGATTCAGTTGGTTCTTGAAGACTTTCACACTTGTTCTGGTAGTGTTTCTGATATCTTCTGATAGCATGTTCAATAGTCTTGTTCCACGGATGTTGATGTAGTATTCTCGTATTGTACACATGGAACCCTTGCTTTTCGCTGCGTTTGTTTTACAGTTCTTGTCATATTTCTCCTTCTATTATGTTTGTTGGAACTTGGTCCTCAAGTACCTTCTATATATATATTACCAGGTATGTCTCTCAGTATTTTGAGACGTTACCAGTATTTTAATGGCTTCATTGGCACTTTGCGGGCAGTGAACGATCTACATATTCCACCTTTGATATCTCTCCTGCCTTGAACAGCGCTCTCAACTTGAATAGTGCCACCATTTTCATTATTCCTCTTATTTTCAAAGTTCTCGTTATCAACGCGGTGATCATCATAACCTTCGCGGTATTTGCCTCATTGTATTCTCTAAACAATAAGTCAGCTGACGTTATAATATCCATGTCTTGTACATGTTCATTTCGCTCTATAAGACGCTCCTTCTGTGTCTTACATCCAGTGCTCTTTTGAGTTCTTTATTCTTTCCATATATAAAAGCAGCTGGAATTTATCATCATTTATATTGCCCACTGAAAGGCTTCGATATCTGCTTCCATATTTTCTTTGTGCTCTACTGAGGCGACTGTCACGCTACCTGGTTTTAACTGTCACCTTCAATGTGTCGTTTGCAAAGCTTAACTCGCCTAATTTCACATATATTTAACTATAACACATTTTTTGGTGGAAAGGTTTACAGGTCTTTGAATGCCTTATGCCTCTACTTGGGAGGTTTCGGCATTTATTTGGATGGTCGTATTTACATATGCTTTTCTGTCACCAGTCTCTCCAGTTTTGCAAACACATCAGGCATAGTTAAGACATAGATGGGTTTTGTGTTTGCTGTGGTTTACGTGTTTGATTTATCGACAATTTCATTTGAGGTGTTGGTTGTAGTTCCTCTCCACTTTGTGTGTACTGCTCGTCCTGCCTGATTGTTTTCCTCTGGTTTATTTAACGACTAACTTTGTGGTCTTTTACGACCTCATATATATTTTATTTTTCCCCAGAATGGGAGAGAAGACATCGGTCTGTACACTGTTCACTTCTGAACCCTGTGCAGCATCACTGTCAGGTCTGACAGGGAGGGCGCCTGGTCCACGTCTGACAGGGAGGGCGCCTGGTCCACGTCTGACAGGGAGGGCACCTGGTCCACGTCTGACAGGGAGGGCACCTGGTCCACGTCTGACAGGGAGGGCACCTGGTCCACGTCTGACAGGGAGGGCACCTGGTCCACGTCTGACAGGGAGGGCACCTGGTCCACGTCTGACAGGGAGGGCGCCTGGTCCACGTCTGACAGGGAGGGCACCTGGTCCACGTCTGACAGGGAGGGCACCTGGTCCACGTCTGACAGGGAGGGCGCCTGGTCCACGTCTGACAGGGAGGGCGCCTGGTCCACGTCTGACAGGGAGGGCGCCTGGTCCACGTCTGACAGGGAGGGCGCCTGGTCCACGTCTGACAGGGAGGGCGCCTGGTCCACGTCTGACAGGGAGGGCGCCTGGTCCACGTCTGACAGGGAGGGCGCCTGGTCCACGTCTGACAGGGAGGGCGCCTGGTCCACGTCTGACAGGGAGGGCACCTGGTCCACGTCTGACAGGGAGGGCGCCTGGTCCACGTCTGACAGGGAGGGCGCCTGGTCCACGTCTGACAGGGAGGGCGCCTGGTCCACGTCTGACAGGGAGGGCACCTGGTCCACGTCTGACAGGGAGGGCACCTGGTCCACGTCTGACAGGGAGGGCACCTGGTCCACGTCTGACAGGGAGGGCGCCTGGTCCACGTCTGACAGGGAGGGCGCCTGGTCCACGTCTGACAGGGAGGGCGCCTGGTCCACGTCTGACAGGGAGGGCACCTGGTCCACGTCTGACAGGGAGGGCACCTGGTCCACGTCTGACAGGGAGGGCACCTGGTCCACGTCTGACAGGGAGGGCGCCTGGTCCACGTCTGACAGGGAGGGCACCTGGTCCACGTCTGACAGGGAGGGCGCCTGGTCCACGTCTGACAGGGAGGGCACCTGGTCCACGTCTGACAGGGAGGGCACCTGGTCCACGTCTGACAGGGAGGGCGCCTGGTCCACGTCTGACAGGGAGGGCGCCTGGTCCACGTCTGACAGGGAGGGCGCCTGGTCCACGTCTGACAGGGAGGGCACCTGGTCCACGTCTGACAGGGAGGGCGCCTGGTCCACGTCTGACAGGGAGGGCACCTGGTCCACGTCTGACAGGGAGGGCGCCTGGTCCACGTCTGACAGGGAGGGCGCCTGGTCCACGTCTGACAGGGAGGGCGCCTGGTCCACGTCTGACAGGGAGGGCACCTGGTCCACGTCTGACAGGGAGGGCACCTGGTCCACGTCTGACAGGGAGGGCGCCTGGTCCACGTCTGACAGGGAGGGCGCCTGGTCCACGTCTGACAGGGAGGGCGCCTGGTCCACGTCTGACAGGGAGGGCACCTGGTCCACGTCTGACAGGGAGGGCGCCTGGTCCACGTCTGACAGGGAGGACACCTGGTCCACGTCTGACAGGGAGGGCACCTGGTCCACGTCTGACAGGGAGGGCGCCTGGTCCACGTCTGACAGGGAGGGCGCCTGGTCCACGTCTGACAGGGAGGGCGCCTGGTCCACGTCTGACAGGGAGGGCGCCTGGTCCACGTCTGACAGGGAGGGCACCTGGTCCACGTCTGACAGGGAGGGCACCTGGTCCACGTCTGACAGGGAGGGCTCCTGGTCCACGTCTGACAGGGAGGGCGCCTGGTCCACGTCTGACAGGGAGGGCGCCTGGTCCACGTCTGACAGGGAGGGCGCCTGGTCCACGTCTGACAGGGAGGGCACCTGGTCCACGTCTGACAGGGAGGGCACCTGGTCCACGTCTGACAGGGAGGGCGCCTGGTCCACGTCTGACAGGGAGGGCGCCTGGTCCACGTCTGACAGGGAGGGCACCTGGTCCACGTCTGACAGGGAGGGCACCTGTTCCACGTCTGACAGGGAGGGCACCTGGTCCACGTCTGACAGGGAGGGCGCCTGGTCCACGTCTGACAGGGAGGGCGCCTGGTCCACGTCTGACAGGGAGGGCGCCTGGTCCACGTCTGACAGGGAGGGCACCTGGTCCACGTCTGACAGGGAGGGCACCTGGTCCACGTCTGACAGGGAGGGCGCCTGGTCCACGTCTGACAGGGAGGGCGCCTGGTCCACGTCTGACAGGGAGGGCGCCTGGTCCACGTCTGACAGGGAGGGCACCTGGTCCACGTCTGACAGGGAGGGCACCTGGTCCACGTCTGACAGGGAGGGCACCTGGTCCACGTCTGACAGGGAGGGCGCCTGGTCCACGTCTGACAGGGAGGGCGCCTGGTCCACGTCTGACAGGGAGGGCACCTGGTCCACGTCTGACAGGGAGGGCACCTGGTCCACGTCTGACAGGGAGGGCACCTGGTCCACGTCTGACAGGGAGGGCGCCTGGTCCACGTCTGACAGGGAGGGCGCCTGGTCCACGTCTGACAGGGAGGGCACCTGGTCCACGTCTGACAGGGAGGGCGCCTGGTCCACGTCTGACAGGGAGGGCACCTGGTCCACGTCTGACAGGGAGGGCACCTGGTCCACGTCTGACAGGGAGGGCGCCTGGTCCACGTCTGACAGGGAGGGCGCCTGGTCCACGTCTGACAGGGAGGGCGCCTGGTCCACGTCTGACAGGGAGGGCACCTGGTCCACGTCTGACAGGGAGGGCGCCTGGTCCACGTCTGACAGGGAGGGCACCTGGTCCACGTCTGACAGGGAGGGCGCCTGGTCCACGTCTGACAGGGAGGGCGCCTGGTCCACGTCTGACAGGGAGGGCGCCTGGTCCACGTCTGACAGGGAGGGCACCTGGTCCACGTCTGACAGGGAGGGCACCTGGTCCACGTCTGACAGGGAGGGCGCCTGGTCCACGTCTGACAGGGAGGGCGCCTGGTCCACGTCTGACAGGGAGGGCGCCTGGTCCACGTCTGACAGGGAGGGCACCTGGTCCACGTCTGACAGGGAGGGCGCCTGGTCCACGTCTGACAGGGAGGACACCTGGTCCACGTCTGACAGGGAGGGCACCTGGTCCACGTCTGACAGGGAGGGCGCCTGGTCCACGTCTGACAGGGAGGGCGCCTGGTCCACGTCTGACAGGGAGGGCGCCTGGTCCACGTCTGACAGGGAGGGCGCCTGGTCCACGTCTGACAGGGAGGGCACCTGGTCCACGTCTGACAGGGAGGGCACCTGGTCCACGTCTGACAGGGAGGGCTCCTGGTCCACGTCTGACAGGGAGGGCGCCTGGTCCACGTCTGACAGGGAGGGCGCCTGGTCCACGTCTGACAGGGAGGGCGCCTGGTCCACGTCTGACAGGGAGGGCACCTGGTCCACGTCTGACAGGGAGGGCACCTGGTCCACGTCTGACAGGGAGGGCGCCTGGTCCACGTCTGACAGGGAGGGCGCCTGGTCCACGTCTGACAGGGAGGGCACCTGGTCCACGTCTGACAGGGAGGGCACCTGTTCCACGTCTGACAGGGAGGGCACCTGGTCCACGTCTGACAGGGAGGGCGCCTGGTCCACGTCTGACAGGGAGGGCGCCTGGTCCACGTCTGACAGGGAGGGCGCCTGGTCCACGTCTGACAGGGAGGGCACCTGGTCCACGTCTGACAGGGAGGGCACCTGGTCCACGTCTGACAGGGAGGGCGCCTGGTCCACGTCTGACAGGGAGGGCGCCTGGTCCACGTCTGACAGGGAGGGCGCCTGGTCCACGTCTGACAGGGAGGGCACCTGGTCCACGTCTGACAGGGAGGGCACCTGGTCCACGTCTGACAGGGAGGGCACCTGGTCCACGTCTGACAGGGAGGGCGCCTGGTCCACGTCTGACAGGGAGGGCGCCTGGTCCACGTCTGACAGGGAGGGCACCTGGTCCACGTCTGACAGGGAGGGCACCTGGTCCACGTCTGACAGGGAGGGCACCTGGTCCACGTCTGACAGGGAGGGCGCCTGGTCCACGTCTGACAGGGAGGGCGCCTGGTCCACGTCTGACAGGGAGGGCACCTGGTCCACGTCTGACAGGGAGGGCACCTGGTCCACGTCTGACAGGGAGGGCACCTGGTCCACGTCTGACAGGGAGGGCGCCTGGTCCACGTCTGACAGGGAGGGCGCCTGGTCCACGTCTGACAGGGAGGGCGCCTGGTCCACGTCTGACAGGGAGGGCACCTGGTCCACGTCTGACAGGGAGGGCACCTGGTCCACGTCTGACAGGGAGGGCGCCTGGTCCACGTCTGACAGGGAGGGCGCCTGGCTCCTCCTCCATCTCTACATTCGACCCTTCTTTATCTGCATTTAATTATATATGTAGTTTTATGTTTTGTATTGGTAAGACGTCTGTCTGCTGGTAAGGCGTCTGTCTGTTGGTAAGGCGTCTGTCTGCTGGTAAGGCGTCTGTCTGCTGGTAAGGCGTCTGTCTGCTGGTAATGAGTCTGTCTGCTGGTAAGGCGTCTGTCTGTTGGTAAGGCGTCTGTCTACTGGCCAGGAGTCTGTCTGCTGGTTTCACTCTCATCCTCAAATGATATTGTGCTAGTAACCAAACCATGGAACGGGTGGGGTCTGAGCCCGTGGCGAGTCCGTGGCCCAGTGGCTCACGCACTGTCCTGGAGTTTTACGACTCACTCGCCATGGGTTCAAATCCCACCCGTTCCCTGGTTTGTTTGCAATCGTGTTATCACATTTTCGTGAGTCGTGGCACTAACAATCACGTCTCTGTACACTTGGTGGTGGTGATGGTTGCTCACTCAAGACCTCGGTCGTATCTTTCAGGTTTTTTCGCAGCTATACAAGGCAAGACAAAAGACGTTCCCTTGTTTGAACTGATGTTTCTCTCAAAATTTGTTGATGTTTTGTTGATGTCTTCAAGTTGTGCCTTTTAAACATCTTTCATACAAGTGCACAGTATACAGGTGACACTGTAAGGAACAAAAAGTCACAATACAGTGATTGGAACAAAGCACAAATAACCCGCGCATAAAACAACCTTATAACGACGTTTCGGTCCAAGTTGGGCTGAGACAAGACAGAAGAGTTTAGGTAAAGACCCCCCTGTGGGGTGAGCGAGGAAGACCCCTGTGGGGTGAGCGAGGAAGACCCCTGTGGGGTGAGCGAGGAAGACCCCTGTGGGGTGAGCGAGGAAGACCCCTGTGGGGTGAGCGAGGAAGACCCCTGTGGGGTGAGCGAGGAAGACCCCTGTGGGGTGAGCGAGGAAGACCTCTGTGGGGTGAGCGAGGAAGACCCCTGTGGGGTGAGCGAGGAAGACCCCTGTGGGGTGAGCGAGGAAGACCCTTGTGGGGTGAGCGGGGAAGACAGGACAAGCGAACAACAACGTTGGAGAGGAATGCCTACAGTCGTAGAGAAAGTGCCAGGGCTTACCTCAACAGATAGACGCTCGTGGGGTATCTGGAGAAACAGGAAGGGTAGTTGCACAGTGTGACTAGTTAATGGTCGTCACAAGTGTCTATGTGCGGGTTATTTGCGTGTGTTGGCACTAAGCATGCGAGGACAGGTGATGCCTGGTAATAAACAGAGCAGGTTGCCTACTTGTAGTTTATACTCATTGACAAGTTACTATATTAATTTAATGTGACACCCTTTGATATAACAATTCCTGGTATGTGGCTATACTCTGAGTAGTATGTTATGACGTCTCCCTGTGTCTGTCAAATATGTGTCATCTGTAAGTGTATTAGTGGCTAGACTTACTAGTGTTTGTGCAACGAGTTGAACACCTGGTTCAACGCCTGTGTGATGTGTGGGGTGGGTGTGGGTGTGGGGGACGGGGGGTACCGCTGGAGGTCTCTGGTAGTGATGATGGTACCGCTGGAGGTCTCTGATAGTGGTGATGGTACCGCTGGAGGTCTCTGGTAGTGGTGATGGTACCGCTGGAGGTCTCTGGTAGTGATGATGGTACCGCTGGAGATCTCTGGTAGTAATGATGGTACCGTTGGAGATCTCTGGTAGTAATGATGGTACCGCTGGAGATCACTGGTAGTAATGATGGTACCGCTGGAGATCTCTGGGAGTGATGATGGTACCGGTGGAGATCTCTGGTAGTAATGATGGTACCGCTGGAGATCTCTGGTAGTAATGATGGTACCGCTGGAGATCTCTGGTAGTAATGATGGTACCGCTGGAGATCTCTGGTAGTAATGATGGTACCGTTGGAGATCTCTGGTAGTAATGATGGTACCGCTGGAGATCACTGGTAGTAATGATGGTACCGCTGGAGATCTCTGGGAGTGATGATGGTACCGGTGGAGATCTCTGGTAGTAATGATGGTACCGCTGGAGATCTCTGGTAGTAATGATGGTACCGCTGGAGATCTCTGGTAGTAATGATGGTACCGCTGGAGATCTCTGGTAGTAATGATGGTACCGTTGGAGATCTCTGGTAGTAATGATGGTACCGCTGGAGATCTCTGGTAGTAATGATGGTACCGCTGGAGATCTCTGGTAGTAATGATGGTACCGCTGGAGATCTCTGGTAGTAATGATGGTACCGCTGGAGATCTCTGGTAGTAATGATGGTACCGCTGGAGATCTCTGGTAGTAATGATGGTACCGCTGGAGATCTCTGGTAGTAATGATGGTACCGCTGGAGATCTCTGGCAGTGATGATGGTACCCCTAGAGGTCTCTGGTAGTGGTGACGGTATCGGTGGAGGTCTCTGGTAGTGACGGTACATGGTGGTGGTACTGGTGATGACGTGTGTGGTGCATATTTGAGTACTGTGTGCCAAGGTTGATACGAAGCTGTGACTGGTACTTTTATCTAAGTCTGCTATAAGTATGAGAAACAATAAAGTTTAGACTTTGTTTACCACAATCTTGTGTTCTATTACTTAGCAAACAGAGTATCCATTGTCAAGCTTTGTTTACGTCTATTGGGTCTATATAATGCGCTCTCATATTTCTCAAATTCTAAAGTCCGTGTAGACCAGGTTTCAGTTCCGAGTTTCTTTCAAAAACTTCGTAATTTTGCCATAATGGTTTAATAGTTGTAACATGATCTTCTCGGTCTAAGACATTCAGGTTGACTTGGGATGTTAGGTCATCATGTTAGGTCATCATGTTAGGTCATCATGTTTCTCCATATCACTTTTCCATTTCTCAGTTAAATTGTAACACCTTAACTACTTAGTCTGTCTCATCTACAGACACATTCTCCATCACCTAAAGTCTAGCACTATCCAAACACTACGCTAGGATAGTGCTAGCATAGCATTATGATACTATCCTAGCACTGATACTATCCTAGCACTATGCTACTATCCTAGCACTATGATACTATCCTAGTACTATGATACTACCCTAGCACTATGATACTATCCTAGCACTATGATACTATCCTAGCACTATGCTACTATCCTAGCACTATGCTACTATCCTATCACTATGATACTATCCAAGCACTATGCTACTATCCAAGCACTATGCTACTATCCTAGCACTATGATACTATCCTAGCACTATGCTGCTATCCTAGCACTATGATACTATCCTAGCACTATGCTACTATCCTAGCACTATGCTACTATCCTAGCACTATGCTACTATCCTAGCACTATGATACGATCCTAGCACTATGATACGATCCTAGCACTATGATGCTATCCTAGCACTATGCTACTATCCTAGCACTATGATACTATCCTAGCACTATGCTACTATCCTAGCACTGTGATACTATCCTAGCACTATGCTATCCTAGCACTATGCTACTATCCTAGCACTATGATACTATCCCAGCACTTTGCTACTATCCTAGCACTATGATACTATCCTAGCACTATGATACTATCCTAGCACTATGCTACTATCCTAGCACTATGCTACTATCCTAGCACTATGATACTATCCCAGCACTATGATACTATCCTAGCACTATGCTACTATCCTGGTACTATGCTACTGTCCTAGCACTATGCTACTATCCTAGCACTATGCTACTATCCTAGCACTATGCTACTATCCTAGCACTATGATACTATCCTAGCACTATGCTACTGTCCTAGCACTATGGTACTATCCTAGCACTATGATACTGTCCTAGCACTATGATACTATCCTAGTACTATGATACTATCCTAGCACTATGCTACTATCCTAGCACTATGATACTATCCTAGCACTATGATACTGTCCTAGCACTATGATACTATCCTAGTACTATGATACTATCCTAGAATTATGCTACTATCCTAGCACTATGCTACTATCCTAGCACTATGTTACTATCCTAGCACTATGATACTATCCTAGCACTATGCTACTATCCTAGCACTATGATACTATCCTAGCACTATGATACTGTCCTAGCACTATGATACTATCCTAGCACTATGATACTGTCCTAGCACTATGATACTATCCTAGTACTATACTATCCTAGCACTATGCTACTATCCTAGCACTATGATACTATCCTAGCACTATGATACTGTCCTAGCACTATGATACTATCCTAGTACTATGATACTATCCTAGCACTATGATACTATCCTAGCACTATGATACTATCCTAGCACAATGATACTATCCTAGCACTATGATACTATCCCAGCACTATGCTACTATCCTAGCACTATGATACTATCCTAGCACTATGATACTATCCTAGCACTTTGGTACTATCCTAACACTATGCTACTATCCTAGCACTGATACTATCCTAGCACTATGATACTATCCTAGCACTATGACACTATCCTAGCACTATGATACTATCCCAGCACTATACTACTATCCTAGCACTATGATACTATCCTAGCACTATGATACTATCCTAGCACTATGATACTATCCTAGCACAATGATACTATCCTAGCACTATGATACTATCCCAGCACTATGCTACTATCCTAGCACTAAGATACTATCCTAGCACTATGATACTATCCTAGCACTATGATACTATCCTAGCACTATACTATCCTAGCACTATGATACTATCCCAGCACTATGCTACTATCCTAGCACTATGATACTATCCTAGCACTATGATACTACCCTAGCACTATGCTACTATCCTAGCACTATGATATTATCCTAGCACTATGATACTATCCTAGCACTATGATACTATTCTAGCACTATGATACTATCCTAGCACTATAATACTATCCTAGCACTATGATACTATCCTAGCACTATGATACTATCCTAGCACTATGATACTATCCTAGCACTATGCTGCTATCCTAGCACTATGATACTATCCTAGCACTATGATACTATCCTAGCACTATGATACTATCCTAGCACTATGATACTATCCTAGCACTATGATACTATCCTAGCACTATGCTACTATCCTAGCACTATGATACTATCCTAGCACTATGATACTATCCTAGCACTATGATACTATCCTAGCATAATGATACTATCCTAGCACTATGATACTATCCCAGCACTATGCTACTATCCTAGCACTAAGATACTATCCTAGCACTATGATACTATCCTAGCACTATGATACTATCCTAGCACTATACTATCCTAGCACTATGATACTATCCCAGCACTATGCTACTATCCTAGCACTATGATACTATCCTAGCACTATGATACTACCCTAGCACTATGATACTATCCTAGCACTATGATACTACCCTAGCACTATGCTACTATCCTAGCACTATGATACTATCCTAGCACTATGATACTATCCTAGCACTATGATGCTATCCTAGCACTATGATACTATCCTAGCACTATGATACTATCCTAGCACTATACTATCCTAGCACTATGATACTATCCTAGCATTATGATACTATCCTAGCACTATGATACTATCCTAGCACTATGATACTATCCTAGTACTATGCTGCTATCCTAGCACTATGATACTATCCTAGCACTATGATACTATCCTAGCACTATGATACTATCCTATCACTATGATACTATCCTAGCACTATGATACTATCCTAGCACTATGATACTATCCTAGCACTATGATACTATCCTAGCACTATGATACTATCCAAGCACTATGATACTATCCTAGCACTATGATACTATCCTAGCACTATGCTACTATCCTAGCATTATGATACTATCCTAGCACTATGATACTATCCTAGCACTATGATACTATCCAAGCACTATGATACTATCCTAGCACTATGATACTATCCTAGCACTATGATACTATCCTAGCACTATGATACTATCCCAGCACTATGATACTATCCCAGCACTATGATACTATCCCAGCACTATGATACTATCCCAGCACTATGATACTATCCCAGCACTGATACTATCCTAGCACTATGATACTATCCTAGCACTATGCTACTATCCTAGCACTATGCTACTATCCTAGCACTACCTGGAGTTTACCTGGAGAGAGTTCCGGGGGTCAACGCCCTCCTGGTGGATCAGAGCCTGATCAACCAGGCTGTTGCTGCTGGCTGCACGCAAACCAACATACGAGCCACAGCCCGGCTGATCCGGAACTGACTTTAGGTGCTTGTCCAGTGCCAGCTTGAAGACTGCCAGGGGTCTGTTGGTAATCCCCCTTATGTGTGCTGGGAGGCAGTTGAACAGTCTCGGGCCCCTGACACTTATTGTATGGTCTCTTAACGTGCTATTGACACCCCTGCTTTTCATTGGGGGGATGGTGCATCGTCTGCCAAGTCTTTTGCTTTCGTAGTGGGTGATTTTCGTGTGCAAGTTCGGTACTAGTCCCTCTAGGATTTTCCAGGTGTATATAATCATGTATCTCTCCCTCCTGCGTTCCAGGGAATACAGGTTTAGGAACCTCAAGCGCTCCCAATAATTGAGGTGTTTTATCTCCGTTATGCGCGCCGTGAAAGTTCTCTGTACATTTTCTAGGTCGGCAATTTCACCTGCCTTGAAAGGTGCTGTTAGTGTGCAGCAATATTCCAGCCTAGATAGAACAAGTGACCTGAAGAGTGTCATCATGGGCTTGGCCTCCCTAGTTTTGAAGGTTCTCATTATCCATCCTGTCATTTTTCTAGCAGATGCGATTGATACAATGTTATGGTCCTTGAAGGTGAGATCTTCCGACATGATCACTCCCAGGTCTTTGACGTTGGTGTTTCGCTCTATTTTGTGGCCAGAATTTGTTTTGTACTCTGATGAAGATTTAATTTCCTCATGTTTACCATATCTGAGTAATTGAAATTTCTCATCGTTGAACTTCATATTGTTTTCTGCAGCCCACTGAAAGATTTGGTTGATGTCTGCCTGGAGCTTTGCAGTGTCTGCAATGGAAGACACTGTCATGCAGATTCGGGTGTCATCTGCAAAGGAAGACACGGTGCTGTGGCTGACATCCTTGTCTATGTCGGATATAAGGATGAGGAACAAGATGGGAGCGAGTACTGTGCCTTGTGGAACAGAGCTTTTCACCGTAGCTGCCTCGGACTTTACTCTGTTGACGACTACTCTCTGTGTTCTGTTAGTGAGGAAATTATAGATCCATCGACCGACTTTTCCTGTTATTCCTTTAGCACGCATTTTGTGCGCTATTACGCCATGGTCACACTTGTCGAAGGCTTTTGCAAAGTCTGTATATATTACATCTGCATTCTTTTTGTCTTCTAGTGCATTTAGGACCTTGTCGTAGTGGTCCAATAGTTGAGACAGACAGGAGCGACCTGTTCTAAACCCATGTTGCCCTGGGTTGTGTAACTGATGGGTTTCTAGATGCGTGGTGATCTTGCTTCTTAGGACCCTTTCAAAGATTTTTATGATATGGGATGTTAGTGCTATTGGTCTGTAGTTCTTTGCTGTTGCTTTACTGCCCCCTTTGTGGAGTGGGGCTATGTCTGTTGTTTTTAGTAACTGTGGGACGACCCCCGTGTCCATGCTCCCTCTCCATAGGATGGAAAAGGCTCGTGATAGGGGCTTCTTGCAGTTCTTGATGAACACAGAGTTCCATGAGTCTGGCCCTGGGGCAGAGTGCATGGGCATGTCATTTATCGCCTGTTCGAAGTCATTTGGCGTCAGGATAACATCGGATAGGCTTGTGTTAATCAAATTTTGTGGCTCTCTCATAAAAAATTCATTTTGATCTTCGACTCTCAGTCTGGTTAGCGGCTTGCTAAAAACTGAGTCATATTGGGACTTGAGTAGCTCACTCATTTCCTTGTTGTCATCTGTGTAGGACCCATCTTGTTTAAGTAGGGGCCCAATACTGGACGTTGTTCTCGATTTTGATTTGGCATAGGAGAAGAAATACTTTGGGTTTCTTTCGATTTCATTTATGGCTTTTAGTTCTTCCCGCGATTCCTGACTCCTAAAGGATTCTTTTAGCTTAAGTTCGATGCTTGCTATTTCTCTGACCAGTGTCTCCCTACGCATTTCAGATATATTGACCTCTTTTAGCCGCTCTGTTATTCTTTTCCGTCGCCTGTAAAGGGAGCGCCTGTCTCTTTCTGTTTTACATCTACTCCTCCTTTTTCTTAGAGGAATAAGCCTTGTGCATACATCGAGTGCTACCGAGTTAATCTGTTCTAGGCATAAGTTGGGGTCTGTGTTGCTTAGTATATCTTCCCAGCTTATATCGGTTAGGACTTGGTTTACTTGGTCCCACTTTATGTTTTTGTTATTGAAGTTGAATTTGGTGAATGCTCCCTCGTGACTAATCTCATTATGTCGGTCTGGGGCTCCCCGCATACATGACTGAACCTCAATTATGTTGTGATCTGAGTATATTGTTTTTGATATGGTGATATTTCTTATCAGATCATCATTGTTAGTGAAGATGAGGTCTAGTGTATTCTCCAGTCTAGTAGGCTCTATTATTTGCTGGTTTAAATTGAATTTTGTGCAGAGATTTAAAAGCTCGCGTGAGTGTGAGTTTTCATCAGAGCTGCCTCCTGGTGTTATTACTGCAACAATATTATTTGCTATATTCCTCCATTTTAGGTGCCTTAAGTTGAAATCCCCCAGGAGCAAGATGTTGGGTGCAGGAGCTGGAAGGTTTTCCAGACAGTGGTCAATTTTTAACAGCTGTTCCTGGAATTGCTGGGATGTTGCATCCGGAGGCTTGTAGACTATCACAATGACTAGGTTTTGGTTCTCGACCTTTACTGCTAAAACTTCCACTACATCATTTGAGGCATTTAGCAGTTCTGTGCAAACAAGTGACTCTGCAATGTACAGGCCAACCCCCCCCCCTTTTGCCTGTTCACTCTGTCACATCTGTATAGGTTGTAACCTGGGATCCATATTTCGTTGTCCAAGTGATCCTTTATGTGGGTCTCAGTGAAAGCCGCGAACATTGCCTTTGCCTCTGCAAGCAGTCCACGGATGAAAGGTATTTTGTTGTTTGTTGCTGGCTTTAGACCCTGTATATTTGCAAAGAAGAATGTTATCGGACTGGTGGTATTGTTGGTACTGGGGGGGGATTTTTTTTCCGGCATTAGTATCTGTATCTGTTGGTTTGGAGTGGAGGCCATCGACTGTGGTTCCACTCCAGGAATGACTGGATTTGGTGTACGATTTCTGCCATTTCCTGCCAGTTTTTTTTCCTTCCTGGCACTAAAAAACCTCTCCCTCTTGAGTGGCTGTGGCTACCCAGGTTTTCCCATGGCCTGGATGTTTTGTATCTTTTTGTCCCCTTTAGATGGTATGCCTGGCAATTTAAGTTATAGCACAGTCTTTCCTGTACTGAAGAGGTACACAGTTCAGAGTGAAAAAGCTTACAGGAAGGGAGTTTGCATTTTCCTGTTGTCATATGGGCATGGCATTTCCTAGGGTGGTCATAGTTGCACGTCCCATCTGTTTTTCCAGATTTCCCATGCCAGCAGATACCGAGTGCATAGTATGTGCACAGGCTTGGTTTCCGTTTGCCTTGGGTTTCTGTGACTGTATTCCCTGTTGGTGCATGTTTCCCTGTCTTACTTCTATCCTCCCTAGCACCAACAATGGAGCTCCCACCATTTGTTTTTGGTAATATATCCTCACTATTGCTAGTGGAGTCCTCTTGTTTGCTATTTCCTGCGGTATTTCTAGTTTGCAATATTGGTTTTATCTTATCTTTGACTACACTTGTTTCCCTACTATGGCTCCTGTCCCCTATGAGGTCATTCATATGTATTCCTTCCTGCGTATAATTCCCGACTACCTGGACAAAATCTCCAGCTTCACCATTACTGTCTCCCAGGACAGCATCTCCAGCTTCCCCATTACTGTCTCCCAGGACAGCATCTCCAGCTTCACCATTACTGTCTCCCAGGACAGCACCTCCAGCTTCACCATTACTGTCTCCCAGGACAGCACCTCCAGCTTCCCCATTACTGTCTCCCAGGACAGCACTATCAGCCCCCCATTTACTGACTACCAGGACATCATCTCCAGCCTTACAGTTTCTGACTACATGGCCAGTATCAAGGGCAGTACCATTCAGCCCGGACTTTTTATGTTCCCATCTGTTGTAGAAAGCTTCCAGGTTTTCTATGAAAGCAGCTTTGATGTTGACCTCTTTTAATACCCTTGTGATTTTAGTCCACAGATTTATCTCATTTGGGCATACCCAAAAACACTTCCCTGTTTTAATACTGCTTGTAGCTAGTTCTTGGATATCTGCACAAGGGGCGTGACACCAATTTCCACAGAAATGACAATTTATGCATGTGGAAGCCCGTTTGTTTGACTGACCACAGACTACACACAGCTTCATAATGATTTGAATGGTTTATTTACTGCAATTCTACTAGCAACCTCTTGAATATTCTATTAATAACCTGCTAGGTGGTGCACAACGAAACCGTTTGAAACCAGTCCAGGGTTCGGACCAGTCAAGGGTTCGGACCAGTCAAGGGTTCAGA
>NC_091295.1:17452265-17454765 GCF_038502225.1 Cherax quadricarinatus
AGTGCAAGGAGGCAGAGGAAAGTTTTGTTCCCAAGGGAAACAGAAATAATAGGAAGACCAAAACGAGTCCTTGGTTTACCCGAAGGTGTAGGGAGGTAAAAACTAAGTGCAACAGAGAATGGAAAAGGTACAGGAGGCATAGGACCCAGGAAAACAAGGAGATTAGTAGAAGAGCCAGAAACGAGTATGCACAGATAAGGAGGGAGGCCCAGCGACAGTATGAAAACGACATAGCATCGAAAGTCAAATCTGACCCGAAACTGCTGTATAGCCACATTAGGAGGAAGACAACAGTCAAGGACCAGGTGATAAGGCTGAGGAAAGAAGGTGGAGAACTCACAAGAAACGATCAAGAGGTATGTGAGGAGCTCAACACGAGATTTAAGGAAGTATTTACAGTAGAGACAGGAAGGACTCTGGGGGGACAGACCAGATGGGGACACCAGCAAGGAATACACCAACAAGTGTTGGACGACATACATACAGATGAGGAGGAGGTGAAGAAACTGCTAAGGGACATCGATACCTCAAAGGCAATGGGACCGGACAACATCTCCCCGTGGGTCCTTCGAGAGGGAGCAGATATCTTGTGCGTGCCACTTACCACAATCTTCAACACATCCCTGGAAACTGGGCAACTACCTGAGGTATGGAAGACGGCAAATGTAGTTCCCTTTTTTAAAAAAGGAGACAGAAAAGAGGCACTAAACTATAGACCTGTGTCATTGACGTGTATAGTATGCAAAATTATGGAGAAGATTATCAGGAGGAGAGTGGTGGAGCACCTGGAACGGAACAGGAGTATAAATGCCAACCAGCACGGATTCACGGAAGGCAAATCCTGTGTCACAAACCTTCTGGAGTTTTATGATAAAATAACAGAAGACACGAGAGAGAGGGGTGGGTTGATTGCATCTTCTTGGACTGCAAGAAGGCCTTTGACACAGTTCCTCACAAGAGATTAGTGCAGAAGCTAGAGCATCAGGCGCATATAACAGGAAGGGCACTGAAATGGATCAGAGAATACCTGACAGGGAGGCAACAACGAGTCATGGTACGTAATGATGTATCACAGTGGGCACCTGTGACGAGCGGGGTCCCACAGGGGTCGGTCCTAGGACCAGTGCTATTTTTGGTATATGTGAACGACATGACGGAAGGGTTAGACTCAGAAGTGTCCCTGTTTGCAGATGATGTGAAGTTAATGAGGAGAATTAAATCTGATGAGGACCAGGCAGGACTTCAAAGAGACCTGGACAGACTGGACACCTGGTCCAGCAAATGGCTTCTCGAATTTAATCCTGCCAAATGCAAAGTCATGAAGATAGGGGAAGGGCACAGAAGACCACAGACAGAGTATATGCTAGGTAGCCAAAGACTGCAAACCTCACTCAAGGAGAAAGATCTTGGGGTGAGTATAACACCGAGCATGTCTCCGGAAGCACACATCAATCAGATAACTGCTGCAGCATATGGGCGCCTGGCAAACCTGAGAACAGCATTCCGATACCTTAGTAACGAATCATTCAAGACACTGTACACCGTGTATGTCAGGCCCATACTGGAGTATGCAGCACCTGTTTGGAACCCGCACTTGATAAAGCACGTCAAGAAACTAGAGAAAGTACAAAGGTTTGCGACAAGGTTAGTTCCAGAGCTAAGGGGAATGTCCTATGAAGAAAGATTAAGGGAAATCGGCCTGACGACACTGGAGGACAGGAGGGTCAGGGGAGACATGATAACGACATATAAAATACTGCGTGGAATAGACAAGGTGGACAAAGACAGGATGTTCCAGGGAGGGGACACAGAAACAAGAGGCCACAATTGGAAGTTGAAGACACAAATGAGTCAGAGAGATAGTAGGAAGTATTTCTTCAGTCATAGAGTTGTAAGGCAGTGGAATAGCCTAGAAAATGACGTAGTGGAGGCAGGAACCATACACAGTTTTAAGACGAGGTTTGATAAAGCTCATGGAGCGGGGAGAGAGAGGGCCCAGTAGCAACCGGTGAAGAGGCGGGGCCAGGAGCTAGGACTCGACCCCTGCAACCACAAATAGGTGAGTACAAATAGGTGAGTACATACATACACACACACACACACACACACACACACAAACACACACAGACACACACACACAAACACACACACACACAAACACACACACACACACATACACACACACACACACACACACACACACACACACACACACAAACACACACGCACACACAAACACACACAGACACACAGACACACACACACACACAAACACACACGCACACACAAACACACACACACACACACACACACACACACACACACACACACAAAAGTAGAAAGGAAAAATATAATATATAACAAGGGAAGGTGGCATTAGGCCTGCTGAAACAGTGACATCACAACAGTTGTGTGACATTATACATATAAAGTGTAACACCGAATGTGAAGTGTATTCCAATATAAGTGAAGTGTACTCTATCATAAGTGACATTGAGGG
>NC_091295.1:17464765-17524765 GCF_038502225.1 Cherax quadricarinatus
AGATGGAGGGTGTGTGAGGAGATGGAGGGTGTGTGAGGAGATGGAGGGTGTGTCAGGAGATGGAGGGTGTGTGAGGAGATGGAGGGTGTGTCAGGAGATGGAGGGTGTGTCAGGAGATGGAGGGTGTGTCAGGAGATGGAGGGTGTGTCAGGAGATGGAGGGTGTGTCAGGAGATGGAGGGTGTGTCAGGAGATGGAGGGTGTGTGAGGAGATGGAGGGTGTGTGAGGAGATGGAGGGTGTGTGAGGAGATGGAGGGTGTGTCAGGAGATGGAGGGTGTGTGAGGAGATGGAGGGTGTGTCAGGAGATGGAGGGTGTGTCAGGAGATGGAGGGTGTGTCAGGAGATGGAGGGTGTGTCAGGAGATGGAGGGTGTGTCAGGAGATGGAGGGTGTGTCAGGAGATGGAGGGTGTGTGAGGAGATGGAGGGTGTGTCAGGAGATGGAGGGTGTGTCAGGAGATGGAGGGTGTGTCAGGAGATGGAGGGTGTGTGAGGAGATGGAGGGTGTGTCAGGAGATGGAGGGTGTGTCAGGAGATGGAGGGTGTGTCAGGAGATGGAGGGTGTGTCAGGAGATGGAGGGTGTGTGAGGAGATGGAGGGTGTGTGAGGAGATGGAGGGTGTGTGAGGAGATGGAGGGTGTGTGAGGAGATGGAGGGTGTGTCAGGAGATGGAGGGTGTGTCAGGAGATGGAGGGTGTGTGAGGAGATGGAGGGTGTGTGAGGAGATGGAGGGTGTGTGAGGAGATGGAGGGTGTGTGAGGAGATGGAGGGTGTGTGAGGAGATGGAGGGTGTGTGAGGAGATGGAGGGTGTGTGAGGAGATGGAGGGTGTGTGAGGAGATGGAGGGTGTGTGAGGAGATGGAGGGTGTGTGAGGAGATGGAGGGTGTGTGAGGAGATGGAGGGTGTGTGAGGAGATGGAGGGTGTGTCAGGAGATGGAGGGTGTCTCAGGAGATGGAGGGGTGTGGCACACACCCAATACAAAGGGCAGCACTCCCCCACAGACACAGGATGGAGGGCAGCACTCCTACACACACACAGGATGGAGGGCAGCATTCACACACACACACACACACACACACACACACACACAGGATGGAGGGCAGCACTCCCCCCCACACACACAGGACGCAGGGCAGCACTCCTACACACACACACAGGATGGAGGGCAGCACTCCTACGCACACACACACAGGATGGAGGGCAGCATTCCCCCACACACACCGGACCGAGAGCAGCACTCCTACACACACACAGGATGGAGGGCAGCACTCACACACACACACACAGGATGGAGGGCAGCACTCCCTCACACACACAGGACGGAGGGCAGCACTCCTACACACACGCAGGATGGAGGGTAGCACTCCCACACACACACAAAGGATGGAGGGCAGCACTCCTACACACACAGGATGGAGGGCAGCACTCCCCCCAAACACAGGATGGAGGGCAGCACTCATACACACACACAGGATGGAGGGCAGCACTGCCCCCACACACAGGACGGAGGGCAGCATTCACACACACAGGATGGAGGGCAGCACTGCCCCACACACACAGGACGGAGGGCAGCATTCACACACACACACACACAGGATGGAGGGCAGCACTCCCCCACACACATAGGATGGAAGGCAGCATTCACACACACACACACGACGGAGGGCAGCACTCACACACACACACAGGATGGAGGGCAGCACTCTCCCACACACAGGATGGAGGGCAGCACTCACACACACACACAGGATGGAGGGCAGCACTTCCCCACACACACAGGAGGGAGGGCAGATTCACACACACACACACACACACAGGATGGAGGGCAGCACTCCCCCACACACACAGGACGGAGGGCAGCATTCACACACACACACAGGATGGAGGGCAGCACTCCCCCCACACACACAGGACGGAGCGCAGCACTCCTACACACACACACAGGATGGAGGGCAGCACTCCTACACACACACACACACACACACACACAGGATGGAGGGCAGCATTCCCCCTCACACACCGTACCGAGAGCAGCACTCCTACACACACACACAGGATGGAGGGCAGCACTCCCACACACACACACACACAGGACGGAGGGCAGCACTCCTACACACACGCAGGATGGAGGGTAGCACTCCCACACACACACAAAGGATGGAGGGCAGCACTCCTACACACACAGGATGGAGGGCAGCACTCCCCCACACACAGGATGGAGGGCAGCACTCATACACACACACAGGATGGAGGGCAGCACTGCCCCCACACACAGGACGGAGGGCAGCATTCACACACACAGGATGGAGGACAGCACTGCCCCACACACACAGGACGGAAGGCAGCATTCACACACACACAAGATGGAGGGCAGCACTCCCCCACACACATAGGATGGAAGGCAGCATTCACACACACACACAGGATGGAGGGCAGCACTCTTCCACACACAGGATGGAGGGCAGCACTCACACACACACACAGGATGGAGGGCAGCACTCTCCCACACACAGGATGGAGGGCAGCACTCACACACACACACACACAGGATGGAGAGCAGCACTTCCGCACACACACAGGAGGGAGGGCAGATTCACACACACACACACACACACAGGATGGAAGGCAGCACTCCCCCACACACACAGGACGGAGAGCAGCATTCACACACACACACACAGGATGGAGGGCAGCACTACCCCACAAACATAGGATGGAGAGCAGCACTCACACACACAGGATGGAGGGCAGCACTCCCCCACACACATAGGACGGAGGGCAGCACTCACACACAGGACGGAGGGCAGCACTCCCCCACACACACAGGATGGAGGGCAGCACTCACACAAACACACTGGACGGAGAACAGGACTCCCACACACACACACAGGACGGAGAACAGGACTCCCACACACACACACAGGATGGAGGGCAGCACTCACACAAACACACAGGACGGAGGACAGCACTCACTCACACACAGGATGGAGGGCAGCACTCCCACATACACACTGGACGGAGAACAGGACTCCCACACACACACACAGGACGGAGGACAGCACTCCTACACACACACAGGATGGAGGGCAGCACTCCCACACACACATTGGAGGAGGGCAGCACTCCCACACACACACAGGAAGGAGGGCAGCACTCACACACACAGGACGGAGGGCAGCACCCACACACACACAGGACGGAGGGCAGCACCCACACACACAGGACGGAGGGCAGCACCCACACACACATAGGACGGAGGGCAGCACTCACACACACACAGGACGAAGGGCAGCACTCAGACACACATAGGACGGAGGGCAGCACTCACACACACACACACAGTACGGAGGGCAGCACTCACACACACACACACAGTACGGAGGGCAGCACTCACACACACACACACAGTACGGAGGGCAGCACTCACACACACACACACAGTACGGAGGGCAGCACTCACACACACACACACAGGACGGAGGGCAGCACTCACACACACACACCGGACGGAGGGCAGCACTCACACACACACACACAGTACGGAGGGCAGCACTCACACACACACACACAGGACGGAGGGCAGCACTCACACACACACACCGGACGGAGGGCAGCACTCACACACACACAGGACGGAAGGCAGCACTCACACACACACACACAGTACGGAGGGCAGCACTCACACACACACACACCGGACGGAGGGCAGCACTCACACACACACAGTACGGAGGGCAGCACTCACACACACACACACAGTACGGAGGGCAGCACTCACACACACACACACAGTACGGAGGGCAGCACTCACACACACACACACAGTACGGAGGGCAGCACTCACACACACACACACAGTACGGAGGGCAGCACTCACACACACACACACAGGACGGAGGGCAGCACTCACACACACACAGGACGGAGGGCAGCACTCACACACACACACAGGACGGAAGGCAGCACTCACACACACACAGGACGGAAGGCAGCACTCACACACACACAGGACGGAAGGCAGCACTCACACACACACACACAGGACGGAAGGCAGCACTCACACACACACAGGACGGAGGGCAGCACTCACACACACACACACAGGACGGAAGGCAGCACTCACACACACACAGGACGGAAGGCAGCACTCACACACACACAGGACGGAAGGCAGCACTCACACACACACACACAGGACGGAAGGCAGCACTCACACACACACACAGGACGGAAGGCAGCACTCACACACACACAGGACGGAAGGCAGCACTCACACACACACAGGACGGAAGGCAGCACTCACACACACACAGGACGGAGGGCAGCACTCACACACACACACACAGGACGGAAGGCAGCACTCACACACACACAGGACGGAAGGCAGCACTCACACACACACAGGACGGAAGGCAGCACTCACACACACACAGGACGGAAGGCAGCACTCACACACACACAGGACGGAAGGCAGCACTCACACACACACAGGACGGAGGGCAGCACTCACACACACACACACAGGACGGAAGGCAGCACTCACACACACACAGGACGGAGGGCAGCACTTACACACACACAGGACGGAGGGCAGCACTCACACACACACAGGACGGAAGGCAGCACTCACACACACACAGGACGGAGGGCAGCACTCACACACACACAGGACGGAAGGCAGCACTCACACACACACAGGACGGAAGGCAGCACTCACACACACACAGGACGGAGGGCAGCACTCACACACACACAGGACGGAGGGCAGCACTCACACACACACACACAGGACGGAAGGCAGCACTCACACACACACAGGACGGAGGGCAGCACTCACACACACACACACAGGACGGAGGGCAGCACTCACACACACACACAGGACGGAGGGCAGCACTCACACACACACACACAGGACGGAGGGCAGCACTCACACACACACACACAGGACGGAGGGCAGCACTCACACACACACACACACAGGACGGAGGGCAGCACTCACACACACACACAGGACGGAGGGCAGCACTCACACACACACAGGACGGAGGGCAGCACTCACACACACACACACAGGACGGAGGGCAGCACTCACACACACACACACAGGACGGAAGGCAGCACTCACACACACACACACAGGACGGAAGGCAGCACTCACACACACACACAGGGCGGAGGGCAGCACTCACACACACACACACAGGACGGAAGGCAGCACTCACACACACACAGGACGGAAGGCAGCACTCACACACACACAGGACGGAAGGCAGCACTCACACACACACAGGACGGAGGGCAGCACTCACACACACACAGGACGGAGGGCAGCACTCACACACACACACACAGGACGGAAGGCAGCACTCACACACACACAGGACGGAGGGCAGCACTCACACACACACACAGGACGGAGGGCAGCACTCACACACACACACACAGGACGGAGGGCAGCACTCACACACACACACACAGGACGGAGGGCAGCACTCACACACACACACACAGGACGGAGGGCAGCACTCACACACACACACACAGGACGGAGGGCAGCACTCACACACACACACACAGGACGGAGGGCAGCACTCACACACACACACACAGGACGGAGGGCAGCACTCACACACACACACACAGGACGGAGGGCAGCACTCACACACACACACACACAGGACGGAAGGCAGCACTCACACACACACACACAGGACGGAAGGCAGCACTCACACACACACAGGACGGAAGGCAGCACTCACACACACACACACAGGACGGAAGGCAGCACTCACACACACACAGGACGGAAGGCAGCACTCACACACACACAGGACGGAAGGCAGCACTCACACACACACAGGACGGAAGGCAGCACTCACACACACACAGGACGGAGGGCAGCACTCACACACACACACACAGGACGGAAGGCAGCACTCACACACACACACACAGGACGGAAGGCAGCACTCACACACACACAGGGCGGAGGGCAGCACTCACACACACACACAGTACGGAAGGCAGCACTCACACACACACACAGGACGGACGGCAGCACTCACACACACACAGGACGGAAGGCAGCACTCACACACACACAGGGCGGAGGGCAGCACTCACACACACACACAGGACGGAAGGCAGCACTCACACACACACACAGGACGGACGGCAGCACTCACACACACACAGGACGGAAGGCAGCACTCACACACACACAGGGCGGAGGGCAGCACTCACACACACACACAGGACGGAAGGCAGCACTCACACACACACACAGGACGGACGGCAGCACTCACACACACACAGGACGGAAGGCAGCACTCACACACACACATACCTGGCAGAGACCAACATGACTCACTGCCTCACAATAACTGTATATATAACAACATTACTTTTAACAATATCCCTGATAAGTGACTCTGAGTTTTGACTCATAAAAACATACTATTATTAAGAACGAAAATGCACAATACCCTGACTGGAACAACACTTAAATAATCTTCAAACGGGAGAGAGAAGATGACGTTTCGGTTTGACTGGGACTATTTACAAGTCACACTAACACACGAAGGTGAGGGAGCCAGTTTAAGTAAATGGTCCAAGTTTGACCGAAACGTCGTGGTAAACTGTTCTCTCCTATGTGCGGGTTATTTATACAACAAAAATGTATCTAATTTATCATGTCCTTGGAGCCACACTGTAAAAAAAATATCTATCACTTTTCCCTTTCCTATTGCTCACATTGCAATATAAATTGTTATGGATAAACCACTAAGAGTAAAGTTAGCAACAGGTTTATCAGTTACTCTTACAGCAAGAGTCGAGGCGTCTACACACTCACACATATACACACATCAAATGTTATCCTTAATTTTTAAAGGGGTGGAGTGGTAAGCCGGCGGAAGGCCTCGGTCATATGACCAAACTCTCCAAGTGCGGGTCATCATATGACTATGACCCGCGTCAGGAAACACTTGTCCTGTTTTCTGATGGCTCTTCATGCAAATAATCTGTGGGATCCTAAACTGCCAGTAAATGCACTTACATTCTCCTCAACACTGTGTCTTATCTGATACGGTTTCGTGGGTTTTCCTTCTCCTGACGCCAGGCAGAAAGCCGAGCGTGATTAAGACTATTGCTGCCCGTGGTTCACAGGTCAACACAACCTGACTGATCAAGCAGGAACTTGCATAATTCCATGTAGACGTTGTACCTGCAATATTTCTTATTGCTCCTTGCAGAAACTGAGACGTGTGAAAGCGACACTGATGCCTACTGAGTGTCACCTTCAAGAGGCCTGAAGGTGACACTGGTGCCTACTGAGTGTCACCTTCAAGAGGTCTGAAGGTGACATTGTTGCCTACTGAGTGTCACCTTCAAGAGGTCTGAAGGTGACATTGTTGCCTACTGAGTGTCACCTTCAAGAGGTCTGAAGGTGACACTCGTGCCTACTATCACCTTCAAGAGGCTTGAAGGTGACACTCGTGCCTACTGAGTGTCACATTCAAGAGGTCTGAAGGTGACACTCGTGCCTACTATCACCTTCAAGAGGCTTGAAGGTGGCACTCGTGCCTACTGAGTGTCACATTCAAGAGGTCTGAAGGTGACACTTGAACCCATTGTCACATTCGAGAATTTAAAGTTCTTTACATTGACAGAAACGACAGCAAAAGGAGGGAAGTGCCACAGTATATCCAAGTGAATTGCTGCATAAAAGATACAAACATCGAAGGAAAAACACAATTTGTGTGGGTCGACATTTTAGGTCATGAAACACTGTTTTTAGGAGTATTATATCGACCCCCAAACTTGGAAATTAGCCAACGAAGATTACTCTGGGACGAACTCGTATGAAATTATAATCCTGGAAGCTTTTAGTTTCAGCCAGGATGACTGGAACTCTCTGACTGGAATCCTGAGGTCTAACAACTTCTTACAGGTTGTTGTGGACTAGTTTATAAATCAGTTTGTGGAAATAACTTGCTTAGCCTAATTTTGATAGACAAGGAGACCCTAGTAAGTAAACTAGGTTAGTGGGGAGACCCTTAGGAAAACAGTGCCGAGACTTCCTGAGCGACGTTTCGGTCCAGATCGGACCGAAACGTCATGAGTTTCTCTTATGTGCGAGTTATTCTAGTATTGTTCCAATCACAGTATTGTGCCTTTTTATTCTTTGTGTATTGCTTCTTCGATTATTGATTCCATCAATTTTCCCCACAATGAAGGTTAGACTAATGGCCTGTAATTCTAATCTAGTGATCTATCTGTAGACAGATATTCGACATTTACTTCCAGTCCACATAACACCACTGTCTCAAAGTTGCAGATGACCTCACCCGTCCACTCTACACCTCCTGGACCTCTCCTCTGCCATACTTCTTCTCTCTGTATGAATTAATAAAGACCCTAGCCGGGATATATAATTACAAATATGAAGCGAGTCTGTCTGGAGTTCAGCAGATGGAGTACCAAGCCTCCACCACTAAACAAGAGAACACAGCACCAGTGCTGTCTCTTAGAGCACCATCACTGACCTCCTAAATACTATTACGTAGCTTCATATAATCCACTCTGGCATTATTCTGTAGCTACGTGAAGGCTGGATGAAGGCAGGGGCTTTAGGGGTTGTAGCCTAGGGGTCGCCGCCAGCTGGGCCTCACAGTACCTGTAGCCCAGGGGTCTCACAGTACCTGTAGCCCAGGGGTCCCACAGCACCTGTAGCCCAGAGGTCCCACAACACCTGTAGCCCAGGGGCCACACAGTACCTGTAGCCCAGGAGCCTCACAGTACCTGTAGCCCAGGAGCCTCACAGTGCCTGTAGCCCAGGGGTCCCACAGTACCTGTAGTACAGGGGCCTCACAGCACCTGTAGCCCAGGGGTCCCATATCATCTGTAGAACAGGGGTTCCACAGCACCTGTAGCCCAGGGGCCACACAGTACCTGTAGCCCAGGAGCCTCACAGTACCTGTAGCCCAGGAGCCTCACAGTGCCTGTAGCCCAGGGGTCCCACAGTACCTGTAGTACAGGGGCCTCACAGCACCTGTAGCCCAGGGGTCCCATATCATCTGTAGCCCAGGGATTCCACAGCACCTGTAGCCCAGGGGCCACACAGTACCTGTAGTCCAGGAGCCTCACAGTACCTGTAGCTCAGGGGTCCCACAGCACCTGTAGCCCAGGGGCCTCACAGCACCTGTAGCCCAGGGGCCTCACAGCACTTGTAGCCCAGGGGTCTCACAGTACCTGTAGCTCAGGGGCCTCACAGTATCTGTAGCTCAGGGGTCCCACAGCACCTGTAGCCCCGGGGTCAAACAGCACCTGTAACCCAGGGGCCTCACAGTACCTGTAGCTCTGGGGCCTCACAGCATCTGTAGCTCAGGGGTCCCACAGCACCTGTAGCCCCGGGGTCAAACAACACCTGTAGCCCAGGGACCTCACAGCACCTGTAGCTCTGGAGCCTCACAGCATCTGTAGCCCCGGGGCCCCATAATACCTGTAGACCAGAGGCCTCACAGTACCTGTAGCCCGGAGGCCTCACAACACCTGTAGCCCAGGGGCCTACAAAATCTTAATCCGGCTCTGGTTACATGTGCTTTATCTAAACAGTTACGTAGCTACAAACAACCCACGCTTATTATACTTCCTGTAGCTACGATTACTTTACTAAACGCTAGATCATCTGCCACAGTTATTCCTAGATCTGTCGTTTGTTTAAGGTTGGTCAAGATGGACACCAGTGTTGCATCCAGTGTTTGTTTAAGGTTGGTCAAGATGGACACCAGTGTTGCATCCAGTGTTTGTTTAAGGTTGGTCAAGATGGACACCAGTGTTGCATCCAGTGTTTGCTCAAGGTTGGTCAAGATGGACACCAGTGTTGCATCCAGTGTTTGTTTAAGGTTGGTCAAGATGGACACCAGTGTTGCATCCAGTGTTTGTTTAAGGTTGGTCAAGATGGACACCAGTGTTGCATCCAGTGTTTGTTCAACGTTGGTCAAGATGGACACCAGTGTTGCATCCAGTGTTTGTTCAAGGTTGGTCAAGATGGACACCAGTGTTGCATCCAGTGTTTGTTCAACGTTGGTCAAGATGGACACCAGTGTTGCATCCAGTGTTTGTTTAAGGTTGGTCAAGATGGACACCAGTGTTGCATCCAGTGTTTGTTTAAGGTTGGTCAAGATGGACACCAGTGTTGCATCCAGTGTTTGTTTACAGTTCTGCTCGTCCCTGTGGAAGCTGGTGAAAGATACAAGCTATGACCATCTTGCGTTGAGTACACTGAGAAGATCTTTGTGTGGAGCGAGGCGTGGTACAGTATAGTGGGCGTGTATCCAGGGCGTGGTGCAGTATAGTGGGCGTGTATCCAGGACGTGGTACAGTACAGTGGGCGTGTATCCAGGGCGTGGTGCAGTATAGTGGGCGTGTATCCAGGACGTGGTACAGTACAGTGGGCGTGTATCCAGGGCGTGGTACAGTACAGTGGGCGTGTATCCAGGGCGTGGTACAGTATAGTGGGCGTGTATCCAGGGCGTGGTACTCTCAGTAGTAGTAGTTACCAGTCTCAGTAGTAGTAACCAGTTACCAGTAACCGTCCGTTGACTCAACGACCAACTGTCTCTGCCTGAGTCACGGTCTTTCATATTGTGCTGAACTGACACTATTTCAAAAGACCCCACTGGGTACTGGGCAGCCGGCTAGTCAGTCTTACGAGTGTAACCAAGGAGATAGGTACGGCTGGCAAGGGCTCTCTCCACATAACAGCAATTATACGTAATAACAGCCTACGTGAGTATTTCTTACCTAATCCACGTATCGAACTCCCACATGATAAATGGTGTACAGCGGTGTGGAGCGTGGATTTACGTTTTTAAGGGTAATTCAAGGCGTTAGAAGGCTGTTTGTGTGAGTAGCGCCAGGGTCAAAGGTGAACCGTCACCCACCAGCCACTACCCTCAAGCACCATCTCCAGCCATGCCGCCTACTCCCCTCACAACCTACAGCCTGCAAGCCTGTTGCAGCCGTTTCGAGCTTCCTGGCTTAGTTCGTGTGCTAATTGCTTCAATCTCCGAGGGGTTGACCCGGATTTTGCAATTAAGCCAGTCAGTAAGCCAAACTGTGGAAGTGAACGCCAGTCAGCCTATCATCCAGCCTGTCTCCTGTCATCCAACTGCTCCTCCGTGCTTTGTGCATCGTTACACGTCTTCCAGTCAGCCATTCTCGTGGAGTAAGCCAGTCAGCCAACCCAGCTTCTAACCCAGCTGAGAGAGAGAAGTAAGCCACGCAGTAAGAAGTAAGCCAAGTTCCTCTGAGGTATTGTCTATATCGCTTTGTGCTTCCTGTTGGATGCTAAGAGTGGTTTTCACCATTCCTGTGGCATAGAGTGGGTTAAGCCACCTTCGTGGGTGAGTGGGGTGCGCGGCAGCCTCACCGTCCCCCCACCACTCTCTCCCACCACCCGGGGTGCGCGGCAGAGCCCCAGCGTCCACCCACCACTCTCCACCACCACCACCACCACCAGCCATCCACCCATCTACCTGTGGTTGTTTGCACCCTTGTACCGGGTCCTAGTACTGTTTTGGCTCACATAATTGGAGTGAATGTAGGAGGCGTCAGTATCACCGCACGGGACACCCTACACCCGCCGCCATCACCAGTAATCGCCCGTCTACTACTCCAGACTCCAGTGATAATTTTCTTGAGACAATTTTCTTGCATTTAAAGACATTTGCGTGTGTGAGACATTTATAGTAAATTGCTTGTGTCCTCTAAACCTTGTGTTTTTAGTTTTTCGTTAACTAATTATTTTTACAATATTTTTCAGTGTTTTCACTTATCTTATATTTTTATTCTGTGTTTTTCTTTATGCTACTCCTGTCTCTAGTAAGTATTATTGTGTAGTGTACCAGTCAGTCACCCTGTGTGAAGTGATTCATTTTTTATTGTATTCTTTCAGCGTTGTGTCATTGTATTTCATGCAGTGATATTCACCCCAGTATACCAAATTATCCATTTATTTCTATGTGTGTCTTTTTTTTTTTTCGTATGCCAGCAGTGTCTCATTCCTCTAATTTTTTCGCAGACTGTGTACCATTATTTTTGCCAGCAAATTTTTGTCGTATCAGTCACAGCAAGATTTTGTTGTCACAGCAGGATTTTGTTGTAAGAATATATTATAATGAAGTGTGCTCCGTCACTGTAAGTGTTATATTACCTGTTTTGTTCCTTTGTTTATTTTCTTCATATTTTTTATAATTCTTGAACAAATTCACTCTTGATGCAATTTCAATTACTTTTAACGTAAAGTGTTTTCCTTACTCTGTTTGAGTAAATTGTTTTGTCTAATTTACAATTAAGAGTTAAAGTGTTCAATCAGTTTATTTTTTTTTTGATCTTCATATTTTAATTCATTATTTAACCTGAGTTTTCCCAGTGACACTTTATTACTGAAGTGATTATTTCTACACTTTATTTTGTTGCACTTGTTCAGCAGTGAATTATTTCCTTCTATTGATATTTTTATGAATTATATTTTAATTTTGTCTATGCATTCTTAGAAAATACTTAAATTTCCCAGTTAACAATTTAGTAATTTTATTTTATAATTTTTACATTGATTTAAAAATTTAATTAATTAATTTCTTTATTAGCAAGAGTAAAGACAGCTCATTTTGAATTTAATTCAGTCTCCAGTAATATTTTTCCTGGTATATTTCAATGTAAAATTTTTATTTTGGTCAATAGTCCTTTAAATTGAGTTTTCCTTCCTCTTGCAGTGTATCTTAGACATTTTTATTACTTATGCAGAATTGTTAAGCATTTCTTCCACTTAAGCTTACTGTGTCATTTCTCTATTTTTTTTTTTTGCCTTATGCCCTTGAGTAAGTTCCCTGAGATCATGTCCCAGTCACTTTTGAATGTTCACTTAGTGTATCATGCCAGTCAAAGTCAATATGAATCAGTCCACAGTACCAACATTCCCTTACTGACTGAAAGACAATACCTAGCCCTTGAGCAATGTGTTTGTTCTCACAGCTTGTATCTGAGATTTGTTAAAGTGCTGCGAAATGTGAAGTTCAGATTAAGTTCCTATAGATCCGTGAATTACTTATTAACGTAGCCGAGCGGTCAGGCACTAGTAATACTGTCACTCCTGTCTGGACTCCAGCCACAATATCATGCACGCACGATAGTGCTCTACTATCCTTGCGATGGCGACTTGTTCAAGTATTCGTTCCTTCCCAGGGGACGCTTTGAGAAGAACTTTACTTGCAACGAGTTATGCCATCTCTTGCTGATGCCACAAGCCGTGCAGAAAGACGTTTCTGTGGCTAGTGTGCTCACTTGAGTGTTGTCGTTGTCCCTTGTGTTTCAGATTGTGATCCCATCCTAGTTGACAGTAATCAGTGCATTGTAAGAAGTTATTTCTCGAGTAACTTCCACGTTGTTAAAGTTTGTAAGTGTAGTTTCTTTATAGTTGATACCTCGTGTCACTGTGTGCGACTCAGAATATCAGCATTGTTCACCGTGTTCATTTCTTTTCTCCTGTGCTTGTAGTTTGAGATAGTAGATTCGTTCTCCCTTGCTCATATTGCGTGTTATAGCGTTAATTTTTCAACCGGGGGGAGTCATCCACTCCACCGAGTTTGTTCATTCCTCCAGTAAGAAAGAACCGATCCCTTGTGTTCTGGTGATTCGATTCCTGCTCCAGGAAGATCTTATTCTGAATGTGAAGCCACCAGCACCCATCAGTGACTTTGTCATGAACCAAGAATTACTGTATCGAACAGCCGAGTTGGGTACTCCTAGCAGAAGAGTATACCAGTTAGTAATTCCACAGTCACTAGTGAATGTAGCCTTACAGCTAGTTCACGATGTACCAGGTGTTGCACACCCTGGTATGGATCGTTCAGTAAAACAAGCCAGATTGAAATACTTTTGGCCTCGTATGGCAACTGATATTTCTGAGTATGTTAGGAAATGTAGTGTCGGCATGCAACATAAAGGCAATGCTAATGGTCCTAATCCAATCCAAGTGTATCCAACTACTAGCGAACCTTGGGAAAGAGTTGCGCTAGATTTGTTAACTAATTTCCAATGTTCCCTCCAAGGTAACAAACATCTGTGTGTTATGGTAGACCATTTCACCAGATATTGTGAGTTAGTTCCTATTGCAGACAAGACTGCCGAGACAGTAGCCAAAGCGTTTAAAGAACGTATTATCTGCAGGCATACCACCCCTAAGTCCCTAGTAACAGATAATGGAGGTGAATTCTGTAATGAAATTCTTGAAAATTTGTGTACCTTGTACAAGATCTCTAAATCCACCATTGTTCCTCATCATCCTGCCAGCAATGGGTTAGCAGAACGAACCAATAAGAAAGTACTTGATGTCTTGAGAGCCACTATCAATCCCAACAGTGAAACTTGGGATGAAGTTATACCTGATGTGCAGAGTGCTATAAATTCTGCTTACAATGTTTCTATAGGTGACACTCCACATTATGCATTGTACGGTGTAGATAAACGTTTGCCTTATGAGTTGTTATATTCTAATCCGAAACCAAATTACAACCCTGATGATTTCGTAGCAACTCGTACCAGCTTAGCTCAAAGTGTTTTTAGAAGAATCCGTGAAACACTTCATAAATCAACAGCAGAATTTACAAGAGTCGCAAACACTCGATCAAAGCCATCCAAAATCAAAGTAGGTTCGAGAGTTATGCTGACTAACTTTAACAAAACGTCTGCAATGCCAAAGCTTGATCAAAAGTTTGTTGGTCCTTATCGAGTAGTTGAACATATCACTGGTAATAAGTATAAGGTTAGAGAGATTAGTACTGGTCAGTATAAAGAATCGCATTTGGATCATATGAAGTTAGTATGTGATGATAATGATGTTCCAACCCAGACTAATGTGACAAACTCTGACAATCCTCCTGATCCTGTACTCTCTTCCTCTGATACTCAGTCAGACGATCAACCTGAATGTCGTTATTCCCTACGTACACGACAGGTATTGAGAAATCCTCAAGTATCATTTGTAACTTCCAATTCAGATTTGCCTCAAATACAGCATGAGTTAGCCAATGCTACAGAGTTTGATCCTCCCAGAGATGACACCCATTCTGCATATGCCAATCTTACCCTAGCAGAGTTGGGGTTAAATGTAAATAACCTGTATAGATGAATAATTACAGTATCAACTTATCAGTATTCAAGAATTTTTTTTTTTGTGTTCATGTTCTCTCCGCATTCTGAGAGTTAACAGTCTAGATTTGCGTGCACCGAATCTGCCTTTCTGTTAAACACTCTTTCTTTGTATATATTCCTTCCTCAGAATCCGTAGATCACATGAATACAGATCGATCGATCAAAATTTTTTTTTTATCACTTGTAATCTCAATGTTGAGTTCGTTGTTCATTTGTTGAGTTTTAAGTTGTACTATAGTATACCTTGTATTGCATTACAGTTTCATTTACGTAAGCTTTCATTCCAATGTTCTAATTATGTATATATAATGTTTAATGTTGTGTACTTTGACATTGTATAGAATCAGCCCAAGCCGTATACCTGCCATCTCTAGTTTGTATTAGTTGTATGTCGGGACGACATACGTTAGCGTCGCCGAGCTCTCAGTAGTAGTAGTTACCAGTCTCAGTAGTAGTAACCAGTTACCAGTAACCGTCCGTTGACTCAACGACCAACCGTCTCTGCCTGAGTCACGGTCTTTCATATTGTGCTGAACTGACACTATTTCAAAAGACCCCACTGGGTACTGGGCAGCCGGCTAGTCAGTATTACGAGTGTAACCAAGGAGATAGGTACGGCTGGCAAGGGCTCTCTCCACATAACAGCAATTATACGTAATAACAGCCTACGTGAGTATTTCTTACCTAATCCACGTATCGAACTCCCACATGATAGTACAGTATAGTGGGCGTGTATCCAGGGCGTGGCACAGTATAGTAGGCGTGTATCCAGGGCGTGGTACAGTATAGTGGGAGTGTAGGCAGGGCGTGGTACAGTATAGTGGGCGTGTATCCAAGGCGTGGTACAGTATATTGGGAGTGTAGGCAGGGCGTGGTACAGTATAGTGGGAGTGTATCCAGGGCGTGGTACAGTATATTGGGCGTGTATCCAGGGCGTGGTACAGTATATTGGGAGTGTAGGCAGGGCGTGGTACAGTATAGTGAGAGTGTATCCAGGGCGTGGTACAGTATAGTGGGAGTGTAGCCAGGGCGTGGTACAGTATAGTGAGTGTATCCAGGGCGTGGTACAGTATAGTGGGAGTGTAGGCAGGGCGTGGTACAATATAGTGGGAGTGTATCCAGGGCATGGTACAGTATAGTGGGCGTGTATCCAGGGCATGGTTCAGTATAGTGGGAGTGTAGGCAGGGCGTGCTACAGTATACTAGGCGTGCAGACAGGGCGTGGTACAGCATAGTGGGCGTGCAACCAGGGCGTGGTACAGTATATGCGTGCAACCAGGGCGTGGTACAGTATAGGCGTGCAGCCAGGGCGTGGTGCAGTATAGTGGGCGTGCAGACAGGGCGTGGTACAAAATAATGAGCGTGCAGGCAGGGCGTGGTACAGTATAGGCGTGCAGCCAGGGCGTCGTGCAGTATAGTGGGCGTGCAGACAGGGCGTGGCACAATATAGTTGGCGTGCAGACAGGGCGTGGTACTATATAGTGGGTGTGCAGATAGGGCGTGGTACAATATAGTGGGCGTGCAGGCAGGGCGTGACTTGGCCTTGGTATGGGAGTCGCTTGGCACTGCTCTCCATGGGCACTAATACCCAAGTGCAAACCTGGCTGGGAGGGTAGTGGAGGAAGGAATGGAGGGTAACAGGAGTCAGGTGTGGAGGGTAGCAGGAGGGAGTTGTGGAGAGTAGGAGGGAGTTGTGGAGAGTAGGAGGGAGTTGTGGAGAGTAGGAGGGAGTTGTGGAGAGTAGGAGGGAGACGTGGAAGGTACTAGAAGAGAGGCGTGGAGGGTAGCAGGAGGGATGCGTGGAGAGTAGCAGGAGGGAGGCGTGGAGGGTAGCAGGAATGAGGAGTGAAGGGTAGGAGGAGAGAGGTGTGGAGGGGTAACAGAAGGGAAGTGTGGAGGGGTAACAGAAGGGAAGTGTGGAGGGGTAACAGAAGACTAGTGTGGAGGGGTAACAGAAGGAAGATGTAATAACAGATAACAGTTTTACTAACATCCGTAATTGAGCCAATAGTGGAAGGGTCGTAACTGAGCCACAAATGGAAGGATCGTAACTGATAAACACAGCAGAAAACTTTTGACTTATATTATCCTTCACCAATTTAGAACAGAAGTATGTACACTATATACACTATGTACAGCAATAGGTATTAGTGCACTCCACGGTAAGCAAGGCAGAGTAGAAGCCACTAGAAAGCAGACCGTGCTTCAACCAGCTCTAGAATGGGAATGACAAGGGCAGACAGGAGAGTGGTACCCACATAACCTCTGCGATTGCCAAAACCATCTTCTTATTGGCTGGAACCTGGGCACTGGTTGAACGACGGGGCCCCATCATCAACCCTCAGTCACCTGGTTCGCTGGTTAGGGGAGATAGCCTGTAAATGAGGGTGTGTACATGCGCCGAATAAAGGTTACGTACTCTTTGCATGCCACACTGATTCACAAGTGGAAGGATCGTAATTGATTCACAAGTGGAAGGATCGTAACTGATTCACAAGTGGAAGGATCGTAATTGATTCACAAGTGGAAGGATCGTAACTGATTCACAAGTGGAAGGATCGTAACTGATTCACAAGTGGAAGGATCGTAACTGATTCACAAGTGGAAGGATCGTAACTGTTTCACAAGTGGAAGGATCGTAATTGATTCACAAGAGGAAGGATCGTAACTGATTCACAAGTGGAAGGATCGTAACTGATTCACAAGTGGAAGGATCGTAACTGATCAACAAGTGGAAGGATCGTAACTGAACCACAAGCGGAAGGTTCATAAAGGTTATGAGAGCAGACAAAATATCAAACAAGGACATCGCATCATCTCTCTTACACAGACAGGACATTAACCTGTGTACACAGCCACACGACTCGGGACAACTGAATAACTCCGAGACACAAACGTAGTGAGAGGAATAAAGCTCAGAAAGAGTAGCAGGGAAGGCTCAGGAATACATTGGATCTCCATACTCTAGTCGAGATAAGATAAAAGGTGAATGATGGGAAAGAAGGGCTTGTCTATTAGACCCTAAGAAACATAGGCTAAAGTTTTTAGGACAGAGTTTTTAGGGAGGTGATGTGAGACTTCCAGGACATATTACAGAAAAATCTGTCTTTCAGGGAAACGGGAACTATAAAGGTATAGAACAGTACAGGGATAATAGGGAGTATGGCGAAAGTAATCTGGTTTGTTTTGGGAATAAAAAACTTAAACACACGAGATGTTGCCAGTTGGAGGGACGACTAAACAGAGGTCGTTATAAGGTGACAGTCAGAGCCAGCACAAACAACAGCAAAATCATCTACATATAGAGATGATTAGATATTTGAAGGGATAACAGAAGCAAAATCATTAATAGCAAGTAGGAGCAGGACAGTGCTACGAACACAGTCTTGAGGTACACCTCCACTTTGTACAAAGTCAGGGGAAAGCTGCTGTTTAGGTTATTTACCCGAATAAGGAGGCGCCTCTCTGTTAAGGAACCTCTGAGTAAAACTGTCTGGGAGGCTTCAGGAATTAGCTTAGGCCAAGATGCAACACCGATCTCCTACAAGAGTTATTTAACCTCCCTCCTGATGTATCTGATCGGTACTCAACATTCTTTGCCTAAATGCCCTTTGCAGCCCACATTCCTCAGGTCTAGTAGCCTTCCTAATATCAAAAAAGCTATTCACATCTGTGGCCAAAAAAAAATATTAATCAATTGTGGAAGAAATTGTTTATAGAGTATCTGAGAATGCCAGTCCTCCCATTAACACTAATGGTCGTCTCCCACCGAGGTAGGATGACCCGAAAATAAGAAGCACTTTCACCATCATTCATTCAATTACTGTCTAGCCAGAAGCGTGTTGATATCATAGTTTTGATGACCACCAAACTGCAACAACCTCCCCCCAACACCTCCTTCAGAGTTAAGGGGTGAGTACAGTGTCTTAACTCAAGACACTGTACTTCCCTCCTCCAGGATTCAGGTCCGGCTAACCTGTTTCCCTGAATCCTTTCACAAATGTTACCTTGCTCAAACTCAGGAAGTATGTAAAATCATAAAAGCCATTTACCTCCACTCACTATTAAACAAGCTCGCACACACCTGCTGGATGTCCAAGCCCCTCGCACACGAAACCTCCCTTACCAACTTCCTTCAGTCTTTCCTAGGATACCTTCTCCACCTCCTTCCCTCTAAACTACAAATTCTCTGAATAGTATTCACACCACACATTGCCCTCATACACATCTATACTGCCTCCAGCCTCGGCCTCGACACAACGTTAAAAACCCAGGATTCACACATATACAAGTGTGTTGGTACCACTATACTCTTCTATATTCCCTTTTTGGCTCTATGGTTAACATGCTTTTCCTCCACAGATGCCTCATCGCACCACTCACCTTTTTGTCCCTCGTCATCTCTATAGTTCACCTCAACTTTCATAAACAAATCCACCAACAAATCCACTTCTAACTGTCTGAGCATTCACTTTTTCCCTATTCCCTCCTTCCAATTTGATATCCAATCTTTCATTATCTAAATTTTTTGTTACTCTCATCGCCTTATTCTTTCCTATTTTCACTTTCAATTTCCTTCTTTTACATATTCTCCCAAATTCGTCCACCAATCTTTGCAACTTCTCTTCAGAATCTCTCAGAAGCACAATGTCATCAGCCAAAAAAAAGCAACTGTGACAACTGCCACATTATGTTAGATTCTTTATCATTTACTCCCACACCTCTTGCCAACACTCCAGCATTCACTTCCTTTACAACTCCATCTATAAATATGCTAAACAACCAAGGGGACATCACAGACATCTAAGGCCTACTTTTATTGGAAAATAATCTCCCTCTCTCCTACATACCCTAACCTGAGCCTCACTATCCACAATAAAGCTTAACTGTTTTAAGTAACCTACCACCTATTCCACACACTTGCAACATCTGCCACGTTGCCTCCCTGTCCACCCTATCATTTGCCTTTTCTAAACCCATAAATGCATTGAAAAATTCTTTATCTAGGTATTGTTTACTTATATTTTTGATAAATGAGACCCTTGTGTAACATTTGGGTATCATTATTCTGGAAACGTTTCTCCAGCCAGTGGCTTCTTCAGCCCAGTCCAGAAGATGAGGAGAAGTTTGAGGTAATCAGTCCCTCAGCTTAGAGTCGAAGTGTTTATTCAGTTCATCAAGACTGACAGACTGAACACATCGACTCCAGGTTGAGGGACTGATTACCTCAAACTCACCTTCTACCTTTCTCTGCAGTGGACTGAAGAAGCCACTGACTAGCGAAACATTTCCAGAATAAAGCTACCCAAATGCTGCACAAGTGTCTCATTTATCAACTTACTTCAATGTAAACCCCTGGTCTACACACCTCCTACCCTTCCTAAAACTTCCTAGTACATCTGTGATCCTGTTCTCTGTCTTACACGTATTTCATTCAATAACAAAGATCAGTAATGGGTATAATCATAACCAAAACTTTTAAACGGGTGGAGACAGGTAAGCCAGCGGAAGGCCTCGGTCAAATAACCAAAAGCCCCAGCGCCGGGTCATCATATGACTAAGACCCGCGTCCTGTTTCCTGACAAACCTTACCTAACCTAAAATATCAATATTAACTCGACTAAACATTTTACCAAGTATACTCAACAAGTTTATCCCCCTATTATTCTTACATTCTCTTTAATCCCCTTTTCCCTTTTGCAAAGGAAATATGCATGCTCTCTCAAATCCCTAAGGACCTTTCCCCCATTCATACATTTATTAAACAAATACACCAACCACTCCAACACTATATCCCCACCTGCTTTTAGCATTCCTGTCGTGATCCCATCAACCTCACTGTATGAAACAGCGAATAGAAGAAAATACTGATAATTAAGAATACTAGCGGTAATAATAAAAATAATTCTAATTCTCGTTAAAGAAAAATACTGATATAGAAACTGAAGACATTAGGAAAGGGTAACCAGCTGAACGCCTTCATGTAGACGGAGTATTAGCAAGCAGATGGGAAGGTAGGGTGGTGAAATAATGCCGGGGAGAGAAGCAATGCGCTTACCAGAGCAAGGGAAGCAAGGAGGACCAGTAACACAAAGAATGGCGAAGGGAAAAATAAGTTTGAGCGTAGGGATAAGCAAACAAAAAATGGGATGAAAAATTTAGAAATGTGCAACATATGTGTATCTTTATTGTAGACGTTTCGCCATCCAGTGGCTTTATCAATACAAATTCTAGGAGATAATTTGAAAACAGTAGAACTATATACCAATGAGGTAATCAGTCCCTCAGCCTTGGAATTGGTGTGAAGAGCACCGTAGTCGTGAAGATTCTGGACCACAGGCAAGAAGGTTGGCGCTTATATACTGGCGACATGTGGATACAGACGGGTAGCAGACAAGGACATAGTCACTGGCTAGCGGGATTCCCCAGTGAAAGTAGGTCATACCCGAGGCACGGGTTAGTAGTAGTAGTAGTAGTAGTGTTGGTGGTGGTAGTAATAGTAGTAGTAGTAGTAGTAGTAGTAGTAGTAGTAGTAGTAGTAGTAGTAGTAGTAGTAGTGGTGGTAGTAGTAGTAGTAGTAGCAGCCGTGAAGAAGGTTATGTGGATGTCCTCTGAACCAAGATTCCATGATGTTGCAGTGTCGTCAGTATATAAGCGCCAGCCTTCTTGCCTGTGGTCCAGAATCTTCATGACTACGGTGCTCTTCACACCAACTCCAAGGCTGAGGGACTGATTACCTCATCTTATGTATATAGTTGTACTATCTTCCAATTATGTCCTTGAACTTGTATTGATAAAGCCACTGGATGGCGAAACGTCTACAATAAAGATACCCAGATGTTGCACATGTCTCCAAATTTTTCAACTTGTCGGTATTGTATACCGTTCATGTACAAAAAATGGGAAGTGATAGGGAAAAGTGAGAAGGGATTGAAAGAGAACGAAGGGAAAAATAGAAGGAGAGGGGAAAAAGAGGATGAGAGTTGTGATGAGTGGTCAAGAAAGGTTAGAGCTGTCTTGAGATGAGTAGTCTGGGGAAACTGAGTGGAGTGTTATAGTATGCTAACATGACTTACTCTGGTAACTTTGAGTAGCTCTGTAATGTTTTAGAATCAGATCACAAAGTGGTAAAGAATGAGATTCTGCATCACAAGGAGGAGAATAAGAAATTAAAATTTCAGGTGTAACAATGAGTGTAAAGTGGCTTGGGGACAGTGAAGGAATAGTCAATGGTGTGCAGAAAGGTAGACAGATGACACTGATAAAAGTTAAAGGAACAGGCTTGAAGATAGGAAGTTATTTTGCTGTGTTCCAGGAAAGTGTACAATAGTCAACAACAAAAAAGCCACCACTTCCTCTACTAATAAAAGCAAATATGTTATCACTGCTGGAAACTCACAAATTATATATATGGACGGAGCGGTGTGGCACAGGATAGGAGGGCGAGACAGAGGGTATATTTTCCTGGAGTTGATACAGGTGTTATACTCGACAGTTGAGATAGTGGAAAAAAAACACGTTATCTATCTCAGTGGCGGAGAAAATATTGGAAAATACAGCAGGAAGAAGTTGTTAGTCAGGTACAAGACAACTATAGTTTTAATTAGGTGAAGGGGGAGGGGCAGTCCTGATAATATGCAGTATTTTGTCTAGGAGAGGAAGGGGCAATAAATGGATATCTACGGCAGCTGGTGTAACTTGCTAGTTAAGCAAGTACGTACTGTAAAGAACTTTAAGTTCCACGTTCACTAACAAGTGAGACAATTTCTATAACAAACATTGTAGGTATATACAAAGGATCAGAACCATCTTCCTGGGGCAGTAGTGTTAGCGGTAGCCAGGTCAGTCAACACGGCTGTTACTGAATTCTACAAGACTTTAAGCTGATGGAAGATAGAGGCGAGTGTGTGTGTGGGGGGGGGGGGAACTTAAGAAACAAGACCTGTCATGTAATTATAGTAAAATGTTCAGAAAATATGATAGCTCATAATATAGTTACTGATAAAAATAATGAAATTGGTGTACAGTGAGAGTGGTGAGAGGTGAGGCATTAACACTCTTACCTTGTACTATAAAAATAAAGCGAAAGAAATAAAAGATAAACTAAGACTAAGTGTTGTGGAGGAAACAGAAATATTACTACAATGACCGAGACTGATTCTATATAAAACAAGGGGACATACCTGCTGAATGTCACACACACGAGAACAAATTATTCCCCCATTAATGGGATCAACATACAAACCAAATCAAATTTGTGAGGTTGGGAGAAGACCGGAGATAAAGTCAAGAACCCAGCAGTGAACATTACTATGAACATCTTGGCAAGAGAACACTTGAGAATCACAACATGGGCAACACATATGAGGCTGGTAAAACTAACAATTTCTGTCAAGAACCTAAGCAAGTATTTCGAGAACACTGTTTTTATGGTGTGTCAGGGAATATAATGTATTATGTAGCACCTGCTTGCAACCCTCACCAGGTCAAGCATATGCTGACACAACAGAGGTTTGCAACACAGGTTTGCAACAAGACTCTCGTAGCTGTGCGTCATGTACAACGAGAGATATCTCAAAGGACCTGAATCTTACAAGATAACTAAGCCAAGATGTGATTACCATATACAAAATACTCGAGAGGAAGTGACAGAGCTAACAGATACACTGTTGTACGCGACACAGAGGCCACAGATATAAAGACATGAGCTGTAGTGACGCTAGAAAACGTTTCGTATTGGAGTATGGTAGGAGAGTGGAACCAGCTGGGATAAAGAAGTTGTGGTAACATTATTTGTATGTTGTTAAAAGAAGATATATTAGAGGGAAAGAGCCAGACACTAGTAACACCGGTCAATCGATGTCGAGGCTGAGCCAGGAGCTGGAACTCGACTCAAGCCCAGTTCGGTGAGTAAACTCGACGAGAACACTACATATAACATGCTAAAATACTAAAAAAAAAAAATTAGGTGAACATTCACACGCACACGCACGCACGCACACACACACGCACACACACACACACACACACACACACACACACACACACACACACGCACGCACGCACGCACGCACGCACACACACACACACACACACACACAGCTAGGTCAGTACACAAACCATCACAGCCGAGGTGAACACTGGCAGTGAATGATTAAGTGTAGGCAGACTGGGCAGCTCCTCTGGGAGGTCTGTCAGTGTCTTGTAAATAACTCAGTACGGGTCCCCTCCCCTTCAGGAAGCTCTCCACAGCTCACCTCCAGCAAACACCTGCAAGCTGAGATGACACGTGCTAAGGTGAGTACCTGTACTTAACATAACAATAGTCTTGGGCAAGCTATCTGCTTTTGTTAATAGTGATAAACAAATTTTGACAGTACCTGTTGGGCTCTAGCGTTCAGTGTGTCCCAGCAAGCCTGCTTCGGCCTTCCTGCGGCCGGCCCGCCCACACTACAACCCTGCCGCCCACCCACCCATCCTGCATCCTTGTATCCGCCTACATGCCTGTGCATATTTCCCTCCCATCTATCCACATGCCCACCCATCCACCCACAGCACACCGTAACGTCCACAATCGTCCCGGAGGACAAACTCTTTCCCCAACACAAACACGGGAAAACCAAACTCACATGATGCTTATCTTATCATTAATAAAACAAACAATTTGAAGAATGACACAGTAACAAGTGTGTCTCTTTATTACGTAGATGTTTCTCCTGCCAGTGACGTTATAAGTCAACACAGAGACAAAAACAGACGACTGATGAGGTAGAAGATAGAGCAATCTGACCCTCAGCCCAGGAGCAGGTATTCAGTACCGCAGTCTTGATGATTCTGAAGCACTGTCGGAAGACGTAGGCTTATATACTGGAGTCAGATGAGGTGTAGCAGATGAAGACAATGTCACTGGTAGGCGGAGTTAAATAATGGCCCAAGAGTTGGGCCAGAGATAGTAACTAGTTCATAACATGTCCTTTCTACCAAAATTCCATGATGTTGCTGTATCTGACAAATAACAACATCAGTGGTATACAATACCAACAGGTTAAAGAATTAGATATTAAAAACAATTGAGAATCTTCATTATATAGATGTTTCGCCAACTACTGGTTGGTCGGCGAAACGACTACGTAATAAAGATAGCCAGTTATTGCACAAGCGCCTAATTTTCCAGACTCGTGAATTTCTGATCACATTCATCCACCAAACTAACTGGTAATTAGACACTGAAGAGTTGTGAAGGACTAGCCTTCAAGACCACTACTTCAACCTGCCTCGGACTTCTTGTATTATCTGCATGTAACCCGGCCAGTAGGCCTGTGTGTGTGTGTGTGTGTGTGTGTGTGTGTGTGTGTGTGTGTGTGTGTGTGTGTGTGTGTGTGTGTGTGTACTCACCTAGTTGAGGTTGCGGGGGTCGAGTCCGAGCTCCTGGCCCCGCCTCTTCACTGATCGCTACTAGGTCACTCTCCCTGAGCCGTGAGCTTTATCATACCTCTGCTTAAAGCTATGTATGGATCCTGCCTCCACTACATCGCTTCCCAAACTATTCCACTTACTGACTACTCTGTGGCTGAAGAAATACTTCCTAACATCCCTGTGATTCATCTGTGTCTTCAGCTTCCAACTGTGTCCCCTTGTTACTGTGTCCAATCTCTGGAACATCCTGTCTTTGTCCACCTTGTCAATTCCTCTCAGTATTTTGTATGTCGTTATCATGTCCCCCCTATCTCTCCTGTCCTCCAGTGTCGTCAGGTTGATTTCCCTTAACCTCTCCTCGTAGGACATACCTCTTAGCTCTGGGACTAGTCTTGTTGCAAACCTTTGCACTTTCTCTAGTTTCTTCACGTGCTTGGCTAGGTGTGGGTTCCAAACTGGTGCCGCATACTCCAATATGGGCCTAACGTACACGGTGTACAGGGTCCTGAATGATTCCTTATTAAGATGTCGGAATGCTGTTCTGAGGTTTGCTAGGCGCCCATATGCTGCAGCAGTTATTTGGTTGATGTGCGCTTCAGGAGATGTGCCTGGTGTTATACACACCCCAAGATCTTTTTCCTTGAGTGAGGTTTGTAGTCTCTGACCCCCTAGACTGTACTCCGTCTGCGGCCTTCTTTGCCCTTCCCCAATCTTCATGACTTTGCACTTGGTGGGATTGAACTCCAGGAGCCAATTCCTGGACCAGGTCTGCAGCCTGTCCAGATCCCTTTGTAGTTCTGCCTGGTCTTCGATCGAGTGAATTCTTCTCATCAACTTCACGTCATCTGCAAACAGGGACACCTCAGAGTCTATTCCTTCCGTCATGTCGTTCACAAATACCAGAAACAGCACTGGTCCTAGGACTGACCCCTGCGGGACCCCGCTGGTCACAGGTGCCCACTCTGACACCTCGCCACGTACCATGACTCGCTGTTGTCTTCCTGACAAGTATTCCCTGATCCATTGTAGTGCCTTCCCTGTTATCCCTGCTTGGTCCTCCAGTTTTTGCACCAATCTCTTGTGTGGAACTGTGTCAAACGCCTTCTTGCAGTCCAAGAAAATGCAATCCACCCACCCCTCTCTCTCTTGTCTTACTGCTGTCACCATGTCATAGAACTCCAGTAGGTTTGTGACACAGGATTTCCCGTCCCTGAAACCATGTTGGCTGCTGTTGATGAGATCGTTCCTTTCTAGGTGTTCCACCACTCTTCTCCTGATAATCTTCTCCATGATTTTGCATACTATACATGTCAGTGACACTGGTCTGTAGTTTAATGCTTCATGTCTGTCTCCTTTTTTAAAGATTGGGACCACATTTGCTGTCTTCCATGCCTCAGGTAATCTCCCTGTTTCGATAGATGTATTGAATATTGTTGTTAGGGGTACACATAGCGCCTCTGCTCCCTCTCTCAATACCCATGGGGAGATGTTATCTGGCCCCATTGCCTTTGAGGTATCTAGCTCACTCAGAAGCCTCTTCACTTCTTCCTCGGTTGTGTGCACTGTGTCCAGCACTTGGTGGTGTGCCCCACCTCTCCGTCTTTCTGGAGTCCCTTCTGTCTCCTCTGTGAACACTTCTTTGAATCTCTTGTTGAGTTCTTCACATACTTCACGGTCATTTCTTGTTGTCTCTCCTCCTTCCTTCCTTCCTTAGCCTGATTACCTGGTCCTTGACTGTTGTTTTCCTCCTGATGTGGCTGTACAACAGTTTCGGGTCAGATTTGGCTTTCGCTGCTATGTCATTTTCATATTGTCTTTGGGCCTCCCTTCTTATCTGTGCATATTCGTTTCTGGCTCTACGACTGTTCTCCTTATTCTCCTGGGTCCTTTGCCTTCTATATTTCTTCCATTCCCTAGCACACTTGGTTTTTGCCTCCCTGCACCTTTGGGTAAACCATGGGCTCATCCTGGCTTTTTCATTATTCCTGTTACCCTTGGGTACAAACCTCTCCTCAGCCTCCTTGCATTTTGTTGCTACATATTCCATCATCTCATTAACTGGCTTCCCTGCCAGTTCTCTGTCCCACTGAACCCCGTTCAGGTAGTTCCTCATTCCTGTGTAGTCCCCTTTCTTGTAGTTTGGCTTCATTCGTCCTGGCCTTCCTGCTTCTCCCTCCACTTGTAGCTCTACTGTGTATTCGAAGCTTAAAACCACATGGTCACTGGCCCCAAGGGGTCTTTCATATGTGATGTCCTCGATATCTGCACTACTGAAGGTGAATACTAAGTCCAGCCTTGCTGGTTCATTCTCTCCTCTCTCTCTTGTAGTGTCCCTTACGTGTTGGCACATGAAGTTTTCCAGTACCACCTCCATCATCTTAGCCCTCCATGTATCTTGGCCCCCATGTGGGTCCAAGTTCTCCCAATCGATCTCCTTGTGGTTAAAGTCACCCATGATCAGGAGCTTTGCCCTGCATGCATGAGCTCTTCTGGCCACTCTAGCCAGTGTGTCAACCATCGCTCTATTGCTCTCGTCGTACTCTTGCCTTGGCCTCCTGCTGTTCTGTGGTGGGTTATACATCACTGCTATTACCACCTTGGGACCTCCAGAGTGAAGTGTTCCCGCTATGTGTGTGTGTGTGTGTGTGTGTGTGTGTGTACTCACCTAATTGCGGTTGCATGGATCGAGACTCAGCTCCTGGCCCCACCTCTTCACTAACCGCTACTGGGTCCTCCCTCTCCCTGCACCATGAGCTTTATCATACCTCGTCTTCAAACTATGTATGGTTCCTGTGTGTACTCACCTAATTATGTGTGTATATATATATATATATATATATATATATATATATATATATATCTATATATATATATATATATATATAAACAATTCTTTTTATTGGTGGGTTTACCGATTTTTTTTCTATCTATTTCAGCTGTTGCTCTATTTTAAGAAGTAAGACATTTAGAAAGAAGTGTGTTTTCTCTCTTCCTGGAGAGTGAACTGTAAAGAAGGATCAGCAGAACTTAGACAGTTCTTAAGGTAAGGAATGTTGTGTCTTGTTAGGCTGTAATAACCACGGTGTAGCCTAGTGACGGCTGCATCACTAGCACACTCCGCTCACACACTGAGGTCCGGGGATAGATTCCCCGGTACGGACGTGCTTCCGTAAGACACTTTCTGTCCATGTTCACTCATTAGTAAAATGGGTACCCGGGTGTTAGTCGATTGGTGTGGGTTGCATCTTGGGACAAAACTGACCTAATTTGCGGGAAATGCTCTCCATAACAAGGGGCTTTCTATGTAGTAGTATGTCACTGATGTCACCTATGACCTGTATACCTTGTACATGTACTTGTGGTAATAAAGATATTATTATTTGCCAAGGACCTAGAAATCGAATCCGGGTCCTTACGGATGTGAACCAAAAGCTCTACTTCCGAGGTACGAGACACTTGAAGGCCTGAAGCAACCAGTATTGACCAGCGAGGAACCAGAGATCAAGACTGGACTAAAATACACGAGGCAGCCTTTACACTGTCCCCGCCAGCGGGTAAAGTCACTACCTGAGTCCAGGTGACCTTTACCAGCGGCTTCAATATTTCAGTCCCGACCTTCACACCGACCAAGTCACCGCCACCACCGGTATATACCACGACGCTCGTCTTATCTCAGGTCTATGCATTAAAGAGGCTGAATGATCACATTTTAACAGTGTTAATGCTACGTATTAACCTCTTCCCTCTTGAATATCCTCTTTATCATATATACCTCCTGGAACGCAGGAGAGAGAGATACATGATTATATACACCTGGAAAATCCTAGAGGGACTAGTACCGAACTTGCACACGAAAATCACTCACTACGAAAGCAAAAGACTTGGCAGACGATGCAGCATCCCCCCAATGAAAAGCAGGGGTGTCACTAGCACGTTAAGAGACCATACAATAAGTGTCAGGGGCCCGAGACTGTTCAACTGCCTCCCAGCACACATAAGGGGGATTACCAACAGACCCCTGGCAGTCTTCAAGCTGGCACTGGACAAGCACCTAAAGTCAGTTCCTGATCAACCGGGCTGTGGCTCGTACGTTGTTTTGCGTGCAGCCAGCAGCAACAGCCTGGTTGATCAGGCTCTGATCCACCAGGAGGCCTGGTCACAGACCGGGCCGCGGGGGTGTTGACCCCCGGAACTCTCTCCAGGTAAACTCCAGGTAAACTAATACCTAGCTCCTGGCATGTGTTATCATATATACCCCCACACTAATCTCTAGCTCATGGCATGTATGTTATTGTATATACTTGCATTAATCTTTACCACCTGTCATGTGCTCGCTATTGTATATACCTCAACACTATTGTCTCACCAAGGAATGTGAAAAGATCATAATTATCTTCAGGTGCTGTAGTCCTCCTTGTCTGCTGCTGCTGCTGCTGCTGCTGCTGCTGCTGCTGCTGCTTCTGCTGCTGCTGCTGCTGCTGCTGCTGCTGCTGCTGCTGCTGCTTCTCATCCTCTTCCTCATCATCTTCCTCCTCCTCCTCCTCCTCCTCCTCCTCCTCCTCCTCCTCCTCCTCCTCCGCTAAATATTTCTTTCTGGTTGCTTAACTTTATGACACTAACTTACCCCATAAAGCCTTTCCCTTCCTTTAAATACCGTCTCCCCTCTTTCATTACCCTCGTTTCCTGGCCCTCTTCCACGGTCCCCTCCCCTCCCTCTCTCTCTCTCTCTCTCTCTCTCTCTCTCTCTCTGCTCGTCTCAGTTACAGTGAACAAACTACAGTACTACTAATACTCTTGCATTAGATTCTCTTCGTTGTATTTGTTGTGTGTGCTGTTGTGGGCTCTGGTGGCCTGGTGATTAACGCTCTCGCTTCACACGGTGAGGGCCTGGGTTCGATTCCCAGCCAGAGTAGAAACATTGGACCTGTTTCTTTCCACCTGTTGTCTATGTTCCCCATCAGTAAAATGGGTACCTGTGATAGTCGATTGGTGTGGGTCGCATCCTGGTACACTGACCTAATTTGCCCGAAATGCGGAGCATAACAAGGGACTTTCTATATAGTAGTATGTCATTGTTGTCAGCTAGGACTGTATACCTTGTACATGTACTTGTAGTAAATAAAGGTATTGTTATTATATTATTATTATTAAGATGGGTTCAGACGTAAGACTGATCAAGATTATATTTCAGACGTTTCCCCGTCAGCATTCAGACTTAATTCAAGTACTGATCTCTGTGTCTATATCTTTTCTCTTTATTGCTCGTCTGCCGTCTACTCTATTGAGAGAGAGAGAGAGAGAGAGGGAGGGGAGGGGAGGGAGGGTTCAGTATTCACTATATACAGTACAAACCACAATAAACCCCCAAAGAATGTTTCTCCTTCCCCAGTAGGGGTTTCCGTCTACCAGCAGCGTCCCATCATGTAAGTCTACATATATAAACATACCAGCAGCGTCCCATCATATAATTCAACATATATAAACATACCAGGTGTCTGGGGTCACTCATGGGTCACAACTAACCTAATATTTAATTTTACTCGTGTCGTATTCGCTCTTATGACAGAGAACGCATGAATGCGTTTGCCTCGCATGCCTGGAGAATCCTTGGAGTGCGTCAGACTGACGGACAGACACCTGCACATGCAATGTTTACTGTTAAATTAAGGCAAAAACGTACTAGACGTTCGGTCCTTTAGGTAAGGACTATCTTAGGTGGTGGCAGCAGCTTGGAGTTGAGGTCGAGTGTAATTTCTTGAGAAAGTGTGGAGGTTATAACCAGTGTCTTCCCTCGGTGACGCCCCCGGCCGTCGTTATGTTGGCAGCTGCTGGCTACAATACCATTATTCCCCTCTCCAGGCCAGCACGCTGCATGTTCTTCCATTCAAACCAGTGTGCTGGCTCCCTTTAATCACTGTATCCACGGAACTCTTCGTGGCCATGCTGGTGGAGCTAGTGTAGAACTGCAACTCAGCCTGACTTAAGCTCTATACTATTTATCCCAGTACTGCTGCATCGTGTGCTCATGTGAGCTCTCTCATATATGTGCTCACGTAAGCTGGCTTTCGTATGTGCTCATTCCCATGCAAGCACATACTTGTGTGAGCAGCTTGACATAACAATTAGGTAGGATGGCTTGCAACATAGATCAAAGGAGCGGATGGTGTATGATCGTATGCTTCGTGTCCCTGTGAGGGAGGTACAGGATGACCTTTATGATGCAACAACACAAGAACCAAGTTCCTGTGGCCTTTGCACAAACCTGGTTCACCTCCCACACTGCAAATTCAGCCACAGTAGCCCGAGTTACTTTAATTACACACACACACACACACACACACACACTGTTACAAAAAACGCGATTCTAAAAGCTTAGAGATCTCCAGTGAATACTAGAAAGGACTGCCCTTCTAGCATCCAGCCTGTTACTGGGTTTTCGTAACAAGTAGTCAGTATCCTTGTCCAATTATCCATTAAAATTCAGTATGGTTCAATAGTGCTTTAGGATTACAACTGGTAGGCTACTAACTAGAGAAATTAAAATTTAATAAATTTATTAAGTAGTAAGTTGTCTAGAGGTATATTATCAAATTAAATTAATTACAGCAATCAAAATAAAATCAATCTCTCGAGTTCAATATTATTGTGCTGAAAGCACATATCACATTTATAATTCTTAAGTACCGTCAGGTACATTAACATTTAATAAGATATTACAAATATGTACAAGTAAGTGTGTGTATGCGTGTAAGTGCTCTTAAGTAGTTAGCTATGTCTCAAGACTCGAATAAGACTTAAACAAGTGACTGACAAAGTCCTCAAATAAATTAATTTCTTGACCGACTGGCAACCCGAACAGTCTGCTTGAACAACAAAGAATGCGAAGCCCAATAGCAATGCAATATCAAGTGACTGCGACACAGAATCAGGAACCAGGAGATAATGTAACGACACTAAGTAGGGACCATCTGCAGATCCTCCACAAAATTTACAAAACTCCCATAATACTGAATCTATGTTCAGCATAGGAAAAACTGTGACTGTGACAATACACAGGAACCAGTACAAAATTAGGTCAGAAGCTATAGCTAAGGACCTGAGATACTCAGAGTGTCTATGTGACACACAACCTCAGTACAACGTCGAAAATCACTAAGTCTATACAATGTTCTGTGAACAAAGTTCTACAGAACTAACAAGAATAATGAGACAGACAATCTGTCCAACCAGCAAGCGAGTCTACAGCAGACTGACTACTTCACGAGAGGTGAGGACACCCCCCCCTCGATCACGTGATAGCTACGTGGACAACTGCAGCTCAGAAGCCGGCAGTATAACGAGCGACAAGCGATAATTACAGTAGTTTGACAATCAAGACTAACTGAGCACATTTTATGTACATCCTAACAACATAAGTCAAATAAGAATATAAAGCAATATATTTACGATTTAGCTATTATCGCAAATATAAGCAATATAAAATTATATGAAAAGGTAATATACATTACATATACATAATAATTATTGTAACCCATTCAGGGGTTGCAACACACACACACACACACACACACACACACATATATATATATATATATATATATATATATATATATATATATATATATATATATATATGTCGTGCCAAATAGGTAAAATTTGTCAATTAGCAAGAACTCGTTTAAAATTATGTTCTTTCTAAAAAATTTCACATACGTTTAACCATATATTATTTTTCATTTATGTTAATGTACAAATTAATAATTTTGTACCAAAAGAACCTTAGAAAACTTACCTAACCTTATTATAACAAGTGCAATTTAATTTAGCCTAACCCAACTAAATATGGATAAATTTACAATAATTTAATAATAAACAAACACAATAAAATGTATTTTCTTTGTTAGGTTCAGAATGATTTTTGCAAAATTATTGCATACACAAATTTTCGCTTGCCTTATTCGGCAAGAAGACCATTGCTATTTAAGCCAAAATCGGAAGGTTTACCTATTCGGCACGACACGCACGCACGTGCATACACACACACACACACACACACACACACACACACACACACACACACACACACACACACATGCACACACACGTACACACACACGCACACACATGCACACACACACACACACACACACACACACACACATGCACACACACATGCACATGCAGAGCTCACGAAATGGAGGAAGACTGGGGAAGGAAACTAGAAGAGCTTGCAGGAAAATGGAGGAGAGGATAGCTGCAGAGAGCAGGAAGTGTGAGCAACAAGCCATAGTAACAGAAGCTACTATGGCTTGTTGCTCACACTTCCTTCTTAGTGCTTAGAAGAGGTACTGAGAAACTTGAAACAACTTAAAGAGAAAAATGACAATACAGTATCAGGAACTTCTGCATCAAGCACAGACAAGGGGCCTGGAAGGAGCAAAGAAGCTATACTGTATACAAGGGCCCAATCAGACCCACACGGGGCCAAGGCAAAGACGAGGAGCACACTACGAACAAATGAGAGGCTACGATATATGCAGGGGCCAGGAACAGCTGAGCAGGAAAGACAGTCCACTGAGCATAGGGGCCTCAGCCAGGGAAGGGATTGAAGGAAGGAACACTACAATGGAAGGAACTAAAACACCTCAGAGGACGCAATGGGAGACACAGTGGGAGGACAAAAGGGTGAGGTCAGTTTTTGTCTACAGGCTCCAGGAAATTGAAGGGGAAACCTACGATGAAAGAAAACAGGAGGAGAAAAAAATGATTGAAGGTATCATGAAAGCAATAGGTGAGGGCGACATGACCCAGGTGGAAAATTTTGGGAGAATTGGGTGGTTTGCAAGGGGATGGAAACGGCCTCTGGATGTAATTTTCAAGGCAGTATCAACTCGAACCATGATCCTGCAGGAGAAAGCACAGCTGAGAGACAAACAAGAGTACCAGAGTGTGTACCTCAATTGAGACAGAACACAAGAGGAAAGGATGATACTGAAATAGAGAGTACAAAAACGAAAGGAGGAACGAGAGGAAATGACAAAGATGAGCAGAAGGTGGAAGATGCAGGTGGAAGGGCAAACACACCCTCCAGAAACACCAGCAAAAGGACTACAACTGCAACCACCCCAAACCAACTGAACAATCTAAACCGACTCTCACACACTGATCCCTCTGTCCCCACCCCTACAGCAACCTCCTATGGGAACTCTGCCCCCACCCTCACCAGAACCCCCCACAGGCCCCCACCAGGGCTCCCAATCTCCCAATCCCAATCTTCTCCCAGGATCACAGTTTTAGAAAAGATGTTGAAGGTTTGGTACACGAACGCAAATGGAATAACGAATAAATATGAGTTGTATGAAAGAATCAATGAGAAGTCCCCAGACATCATAGCAATCAAAGAAAAGAAAATCACTGAGACAATAACAGACACAATCTTCCCACCAGTATATAAGATCCTGAGGAAAGATAGAAGGAGCAGAGGGAGAGGAGGGGTTGCACTGCTTGTAAAAAAATGATAGAGATTTGAGGAAATGGAAGGCATGGACGAGATTAGAGGAAGGGATTACATAGGCACACTTCAGTCTGGGGAACATAAGGTAGTCAATGCAGTGATGTATAATCCACCACAGAACTGCAGGAATATGAAGAGAGCAACAGAGCAATGGTGGACACACCGGCCGAGGTGGCAAGAAGAGCTCACTCGAGCAGAGCAAAGTTACTGGTTATGGGTGATTTCAACCACAGGGAGATCGACTGGGACAACCTGGAGCCACACTGGGGTCCCAAAACATGGAGAGCCAAGATGATGGATATGGTACTGGAAAACCTCATGCATCAACATGTTAAGGACACTACCAGAGAGAGAGGGAAGGATTAACCAGCAAGACTGGACCTTGTGTTCACCCTCAGCAGTTCAGACATTGAGGACATCACATATGAGAGGCCCCTAGGAGCTAGTGATCAAATGGTTCTGTGTTTTGAATACATGGTAGATTTACAAGTGGAGAGAGTAACAAGACTTGAATGGGAAAAGCCAAACTATAAAAGAGGGGACTACACAGGTACGAGGAACTTCCTGCAGGAAGTTTAGTGGGACAGAGAATTGGCAGTTAAGTCAGTAAATGAAATGATGGAATACATAACAACAAAATGCAAGGAGGCAGATGAAAGGTTTGTTCCCGAAGGCAACAGAAATAATGGGAAGACCAGAACGAGCCCTTGGTTTACCTGAAGGTGTAGAAAGGCAAAAACTAAGTGCACTAGAGAATGGAAAAAGTACAGAAGGCAAAAAAACCAGGAAAAGAAGGAGATTAGTCAAAGAGCCAGAGACGAGTATGAATAGATCAAGAGGGAGGCCCAACGACAGTACGAAAACAACATAGCATCGAAAGTCAAATCTAACCCGAAACTGCTGTATAGCCACATTAGGAGGAAGACAACAGTCAAAGACCAGGTGATCAGGTTGAGGAAATAAGGTGAGGAACTCACAAGAAACGATCAAGAGGTATGAGAGGAGCTCAACACGAGATTCAAGGAAGTACTCACAGGAAGGGCTCTGGGAAGACAGCACAGAGGGGAACACCAACAGGAAATGTACCAATAAGTGTTGGATGACATACACACAACTGAGGAGGTGGTGCAGAAGATAAGTGACCTTGATACCTCAAAGGCGATGGGACCGGACATCTCCCCATGGGTCCTTACAGAAGGAGCAGAGATGCTGTGTGTCCCACTAACCACAATCTTCAACACATCCCTTGAAACTGGGTAACTACCTGAGGTATGGAAGACGGCAAATGTAGTCCCCATTTTTAAGAAAGGAGACAGAAACGAGGCACTAAACTACAGACCAGTGTCACTGACGTGTATAGTGTGCAAAGTCATCGAGAAGATTATCAGGAGGAGAGAGGTGGAGCAACTGGAATGGAACAAAATTATAAATGACAAACATCACGGATTCATGGAAGGCAAATCCTGTGTCACAAACCTTTTGGAGTTTTATGATAAAGTAACAGAAGTAAGATACGAGAGATAGGGGTGGGTTGATTGCATTTTCCTGGACTGCAGGAAGGCCTTCGACACAGTTCCTCACAAGAGATTAGTGCAGAAGCTGGAGGATCAGGAGTATATAACAGGAAGGACACTGCAATGGATCAGAGTACACCTGACAGGGAGGCAACAACGAGTCATGGTACATGGTAAAGTATCACAGTGGGCGCCTATGACGAGCGGGGTCCCACATGGGTCAGTCCTAGGACCAGTGCTATTTTTGGTATATGTGAATAACATTAAGGAAGGGATAGATTCTGAAGTGTCCCTGTTCGCAGGTGATGTGAAGTTAATGAGGAGAATTAAATCAGAAGAGGATCAGGCAGAACTACAAAGAGACCTGGACAGGCTGGACACGTGGTCTAGCAACTGGCTTCTCGAATTCAACACTCCCACTGCAAAGTCATGAAGATTGGGGAAGGGCAAAGAAAACCGCAGAGTATAGGCTAGGTGGACAAAGACTGCAAACTTCACTCAAGGAGGAAGATCTTGGGGTGACCATAACACTGAGCATGTCTCCGGAGGCACACATCAACCAGATAACTGCTGCAGCATATGGGCGCCTGGCAAACCTGATAATAGCGTCCCGATACGTTAGTAAGGAATCGTTCAAGGCACTGTACACTGTATACGTCAGGCCCATATTGGAGTATGCAGCACCAGTTTGGAACCCACACCTGGTCAAGAAATTAGAGAAAGTGCAAAGGTTTTCAACAAGGCTAGTTCCGGAGCTCAGCGGAATGTCCTATGAAGAAAGGTTGAGGAAAATCGGCCTGACGACACTGGAGGACAGAAGGGTCAGAGGAGACATGAAAACAACATACAAAATACTGCGTGGAATAGATTATGTGGACAGAGACAGGATGTTCCAGAGAGGGGACACAGAAACAAGGGGTCACAATTGGAAGCTGACGACTCAAACGAGTCACAGGGATGCTAGGAAGTATTTCTTCAGTCATAGAATTGTCAGGATGTGGAACAGCCTAGCAAGTGACATAGTGGGGGCAGGAACCATACATAGCTTAAAGACGAGGTATGACAAAGCTCAGGAAGTAGAGAGAGGACCTAGTAGCGGCCAGTGAAGAGGCGGGGCCAGGAGCTGAGTCTCGACTCCTGCAACCACAATTAGGTGAGTACACACACACACACACACACACACACACACACACACACACACACGCACACACACACGCACACACACACACACACACACACACACACACACACACACACACATGATGGAGTATGCAGCACCAGTCTGGAACCCACACCTGGTCAAGCACGTCAAGAAGTTAGAGAAAGTACAAAGGTTTGCAACAAGGCTAGTCCCGAAGCTCAGGGAAATGTCGTACGAGGAAAGGTTGAGGGAAATCGGACTGACGACACTGGAGGACAGAAGGGTCAGGGGAGACATGATAACGACATACAAGATACTGCGGGGAATAGACAAGGTGGACAGAGATAGGATGTTCCAGAGAGGGGACACAGGAACAAGGGGTCACAACTGGAAGCTGAAGACTCAGACGAGTCACAGGGACGTTAGGAAGTATTTCTTCAGTCATAGAGTCGTCAGGAAGTGGAATAGCCTAGCAAGTGAAGTAGTGGAGGCAGGAACCATACATAGTTTTAAGAAGAGGTATGATAAAGCTCAGGAAGCAGAGAGAGAGAGGACCAAGTAGCAATCAGTGAAGAGGCGGGGCCAGGAGCTGAGTCTCGACTCCTGCAACCACAATTAGGTGAGTACACACACACACACACACACACACGGTACTTCCAGCTCCAAAACTCAACTCTGGCTACCCAGTTTCCTCTGAATAGCTCGTCAAGTCGCACAAATTACTCGTCTCCTCTCTGATCAAACAAGCTGAGCCATGACTACTGGATGCTCATGCCACCGTCTCTCAGAACTCTCCTCTCTCCCCCACACTCCACACAGCCATCCCAGACTTACAGACGATGCTGGTTAATCTATCTGGAGTCGCTCTCTCTACAATTCATGACTCTTTAACCAGTCTGGGCTTTTTCAAATGTGCCACAGTAAAAAATTAACCTCTGTAAAGGGGCTGCACTTCACACACAAAATATAATGCTAATGTAGGTATTTCACGCTCGAGTCATTTATCCAAAAAGTGAAAATTATCTTCAATGTAATAAAATCAGCAAACGAATGATTTTAATATAGGAAATTTGCCTATTGACTAGTGATTAAATTGAAATTTTGGCACCGAAGTGCAGGCTACACCGTCCTGTGGAGGGTAGCGCAAGAGCGTATGTATACACAGACCTTGGAACTAGAACCCGAAGGGTTAACAGGAGTACATCTGGATCTATATCTACAGTTGACTTATTTCTGGTGACTGACCAATGCTGACCATGATTTTAATTTTATCTTGTTGGTAAGTCTGGAAATTTGTCACGTCTGAAGCACGCCTAGTTAACTGAAAATTGAATAAGTGGCATTGCGGCCGCCAGGTGGCAGCACCCTCCAGCACTGAGTAACAAAACTATCAACAATAAAGTAAATGGTTTAGAAAACCGACAAGTTGAAGAATAAGACACCTGTGCAGGATTTTGGTACACTAAGAGAAAACACCGTAAGTGTCCGGGGCCCAAGACTGTTCAACAGCCTCCCATCAAGCATTAGGAGAATTGCCAATAAACCCCTGGCTGCCTTCAAGAGAGAGCTGGACAGATACCTAAAGTCAGTGCCGGATCAGCCGGGCTGTGGCTCGTACGTTGGACTGCATGCGGCCAGCAGTAACAGCCTGGTTGATCAGGCCCTGAGCCACCGGGAGACCTGATCATGGACCGGGCCGCGGGGGCGTTGATCCTCGGAATAACCTCAAGGTAAACGTTTCGTCAACCAGCTGCTTCTTCAGTGCATACAGAGAAAAGCGGTGGAAGATGAGTAGCAGTTTGAGGTAACCAGTCCCTCAGCCTGGACTGATTACCTCAAAATCCCAGTCAGTAAGGGCGGTGACCTCGGAAGCGACTCCAGGTAAACTCTTGGAACTGCAGGTGACATCAGGCAGTATTTCCGCTGCCAGACATCCACTGGATGAACAACCAGTTGTATCAGAGTTGTACCAGAGGACAGTCAAACGACCAGCTGTACCAGCAGGAATTTCACTAGAAAGATCAGTCTCCTCCGTGAGGCATGGACCACCTCAACAATGACACTGGTGGACCACCTCAACAATGACACTGGTGGACCACCTCAACAATGACACTGGTGGACCACCTCAACAATGACACTGGTGGACCACCTCAACAATGACACTGGTGGTCCACCTCAACAATGACACTGGTGGTCCACCTCAACAATGACACTGGTAGACCACCTCAACAATGACACTGGTGGTCCACCTCAACAATGACACTGGTGGACCACCTCAACAATGACACTGGTGGACCACCTCAACAATGACACTGGAGGACCTCCTCAACAATGACACTGGTGGACCACCTCAACAATGACACTAGTGGACCACCTCAACAATGACACTGGTGGACCACCTCAACAATGACACTGGTGGACCACCTCAACAATGACACTGGTGGACCACCTCAACAATGACACTGGTGGACCACCTCAACAATGACACTGGAGGACCCTCAACTATGACACTGGTGGACCACCTCAACAATGACACTGGTGGACAACCTCAACAATGACACTGGTGGACCACCTCAACAATGACACTGGTGGACCACCTCAACAATGACACTGGTGGACCACCTCAACAATGACACTGGAGGACCACCTCAACAATGACACTGGTGGACCACCTCAACAATGACACTGGAGGACCTCCTCAACTATGACACTGGTGGACCACCTCAACAATGACACTGGTGGACAACCTCAACAATGACACTGGAGGACCTCCTCAACTATGACACTGGTGGACCACCTCAACAATGACACTGGTGGACCACCTCAACAATGACACTGGAGGACCTCCTCAACTATGACACTGGTGGACCACCTCAACAATGACACTGGAGGACCTCCTCAACTATGACACTGGTGGACCACCTCAACAATGACACTGGTGGACCACCTCAACAATGACACTGGTGGACCACCTCAACAATGACACTGGAGGACCTCCTCAACTATGACACTGGTGGACCACCTCAACAATGACACTGGAGGACCTCCTCAACTATGACACTGGTGGACCACCTCAACAATGACACTGGTGGACCACCTCAACAATGACACTGGTGGACCACCTCAACAATGACACTGGAGGACCTCCTCAACAATGACACTGGTGGACCACCTCAACAATGACACTGGAGGACCTCCTCAACTATGACACTGGTGGACCACCTCAACAATGACACTGGTGGACCACCTCAACAATGACACTGGTGAACGCACAACAACATCAATGACACTGGTGGACCACCTCAACAATGACACTGGTGGACCACCTCAACAATGACACTGGTGGACCACTTCAACAATGACACTGGTGGACCACCTCAACAATGACACTGGTGGACCACCTCAACAATAACACTGGTGGACCACCTCAACAATGGCACTGGTGGACCACCTCAACAATGACACTGGTGGACCATCTCAACAATGACACTGGTGGACCACCTCAACAATGACACTGGTGGACCACCTCAACAATGACACTGGTGGACCATCTCAACAATGACACTGGTGGACCACCTCAACAATGACACTGGTGGACCACCTCAACAATGACACTGGTAGATCACCTCAGCAATGACACTGGTGAACCACCTCAACAATGACACTGGTGGACCACCTCAACAATGACACTGGTGGACCACCTCAACAATGACACTGGTGGACCACCTCAACAATGACACTGCTGGACCACCTCAACAATGACACTGCTGGACCACCTCAACAATGACACTGGTGGACCACCTCAACAATGACACTAGTGGACCACCTCAACAATAACACTGGTGGACCACCTCAACAATGACACTGATGGACCACCTCAACAATGACACTAGTGGACCACCTCAACAATAACACTGGTGGACCACCTCAACAATGACACTGGTGGACCACCTCAACAATGACACTAGTGGACCACCTCAACAATGACACTGGTGGACCACCTCAACAATAACACTGATGGACCACCTCAACAATGACACTGATGGACCACCTCAACAATGACACTGATGGACCACCTCAACAATGACACTGGTGGACCACCTCAACAATGACACCGATGGACCACCTCAACAATGACACTGATGGACCACCTCAACAATGACACTGGTGGACCACCTCAACAATAACACTGGTGGACCACCTCAACAATGACACTGGTGGACCACCTCAACAATGACACTGGTGGACCACCTCAACAATGACACTGGTGGACCACCTCAACAATGACACTGGTGGACCACCTCAACAATGACACTGGTGAACCACCTCAACAATGACACTGGTGGACCACCTCAACAATGACACTGGTGGACCACCTCAACAATAACACTGGTGGACCACCTCAACAATGACACTGGTGGACGCACAACAACAACAATGACACTGGTGGACGCACAACAACAACAATGACACTGGTAGACGCACAACAATGACACTGGTGGACGCACAACAACAACAACAATGACACTGGTGGACGCACAACAACAACAATGACACTGGTAGACGCACAACAATGACACTGGTGGACGCACAGCAACAACAGCAATGACACTGGTGGACGCACAACAACAACAGCAATGACACTGGTGGACGCACAACAACAACAGCAATGACACTGGTGGACGCACAACAACAATGACACTGGTGGACGCACAACAACAACAATGACACTGGTAGACGCACAACAATGACACTGGTGGACGCACAACAACAACAGCAATGACACTGGTGGACGCACAACAACAATGACACTGGTGGACGCACAACAACAACAATGGCACTGGTGGACGCACAACAACAATGACACTGGTGGACGCACAACAACAGCAATGACACTGGTGGACGCACAACAACAATGACACTGGTGGACGCACAACAACAATGACACTGGTGGACGCACAACAACAACAATGACACTGGTAGACGCACAACAATGACACTGGTGGACGCACAACAACAACAACAATGACACTGGTGGACGCACAACAACAACAGCAATGACACTGGTGGACGCACAACAACAACAGCAATGACACTGGTGGACGCACAACAACAATGACACTGGTGGACGCACAACAACAACAATGACACTGGTAGACGCACAACAATGACATTGGTAGACGCACAACAACAAGAATGACACTGGTGGACGCACAACAATAACACTGGTGGACGCACAACAACAACAATGACACTGGTGGACGCACAACAACAATGACACTGGTGGACGCACAACAACAACAATAACACTGGTGGACGCACAACAACAATGACACTGGTGGACGCACAACAACAATGACACTGGTGGACGCACAACAACAATGACACTGATGGACGCATAACAATGACACTGGTGGACGCACAACAACAACAATGACACTGGTGGACGCACAACAACAACAACCATGACACTGGTGGACGTACAACAATGACACTGGTGGACGCACAACAATAACAATGATACTGGTGGACGCACAACAACAACAATGATACTGGTGGACGCACAACAACAACAATGATACTGGTGGAAGCACAACAACAACAATGATACTGGTGGACGCACAACAACAATGACACTGGTGGACGCACAACAACAACAATGATACTGGTGGACGCACGACAACAATGATACTGGTGGACGCACAACAACAACGACCACTTCCTTAATCTCTCGTATCAATATTTATCGAATGGAGAAAAATCTGTTATCAGAGCAATATAATGGAGGGAGGCTGGGAGGATGCTCAGATCTCTGGCTAATCTCTTTAATCTCCCCACTATGTTAAGGTGACCCCAGCATCCGCGGTGGGGTGGAGGATGGGAGATGGGGGAAGGTACGGAAGGAGAGTGTGTGGGAGTGTGAGAGTGTGGGAGAGTGTGTGGGAGTGTGTGGGAGAGTGTGTGGGAGTGTGTTGTGTGTGGGAGTATGGTGGTGTGTGGGAGTGTGGTGGAGTGTGTGGAAGAGTGGTGGAGAGGGTGGGAGAGTGTGTGGGAGAGTGTGTCGGAGTGTGTCGGAGTGCCTGGGAGTATGGTGGAGTATGTGGGAGAGTGGTGGAGTGTGTGTGAGAGAGCGGTGGAGTGTGCGGGAGTGTGTGGGAGAGTGGTGGAGTGTGTGGGAGAGTGGTGGAGAGTGTGTGTGGGAGAGTGGTGGAGCGTGTATGGGAGAGTGGTGGAGTGTGTGTGGGAGAGTGGTGGAGTGTGTGTGGGAGAGTGGTGGAGTGTGTGTGGAAGAGTGGTGTAGTGTGTGTGGGAGAATAGTGGAGTTTGTGGGAGAGTGGTGGAGTTTGTGGGAGAGTGGTGGAGTGTGTATGGGAGAGTGGTGGAGTGTGTATGGGAGAGTGGTGGAGTGTGTATGGGAGAGTGGTGGAGTGTGTGTGAGAGAGTGGTGGAGTGTGTGTGGGAGAGTGGTGGAGTGTGTGGAGAGTGGTGGAGTGTGTGGGAGAGTGGTGGAGTGTGTGGGAGAGTGGTGGAGTTTGTGGGAGAGTGGTGGAGTTTGTGGGAGAGTGGTGGAGTGTGTGGGAGAGTGGTGGAGTGTGTGGGAGAGTGGTGGAGTTTGTGGGAGAGTGGTGGAGTGTGTATGGGAGAGTGGTGGAGTGTGTATGGGAGAGTGGTGGAGTGTGTATGGGAGAGTGGTGGAGTGTGTGTGGGAGAGTGGTGGAGTGTGTGGGAGTGTGGTGGAGTGTACGTGGGAGAGTGGTGGAGTGTGTGGGAGTGTGGTGGAGTGTACGTGGGAGAGTGGTGGAGTGTGTGGGAGAGTGGTGGAGTTTGTGGGAGAGTGGTGGAGTGTGTATGAGAGAGTGGTGGAGTGTACATGAGAGAGTGGTGGAGTGTGTGTGGGAGAGTGGTGGAGTGTGTATGGGAGAATGGTGGAGTGTGTGTGTGGGAGAGTGGTGGAGTGTGTGTGGGAGAGTGGTGGAGTGTGTGTGGGATAGTGGTGGAGTGTGTGTGGGAGAGTGGTGGAGTGTGTGTGGGAGAATGGTGGAGTGTGTGTGGGAGAGTGGTGGAGTGTGTGTGGGAGAGTGGTGTAGTGAGTGTGGGAGAGTGGTGGAGTGAGTGTGGGAGAGTGGTGGAGTGTGTGTGGGAGAGTGGTGGAGTGTGTGTGGGAGAGTGGTGGAGTGTGTGTGGGAGATTGGTGGAGTGTGTGTGGGAGAGTGGTGGAGTGTGTGTGGGAGAGTGGTGGAGTGAGTGTGGGAGAGTGGTGGAGTGTGTGTGAGAGATTGGTGGAGTGTGTGTGGGAGAGTGGTGGAGTGTGTGTGGGAGAGTGGTGAAGTGTGTGTGGGAGAGTGGTGGAGTGTGTGTGGGAGAGTGGTGGAGTGTGTGTGGGAGAGTGGTGGAGTGTGTGTGGGAGAGTGGTGGAGTGTGTGTGGGAGAGTGGTGGAGTGTGTGTGGGAGAGTGGTGGAGTGAGTGTGGGAGAGTGGTGGAGTGTGTGTGTGTGGGAGAGTGGTGGAGTATGTGTGGGAGAGTGGTGGAGTGTGTGTGAGAGAGTGGTGGAGTGTGTGTGGGAGAGTGGTGGAGTGTGTGTGGGAGAGTGGTGGAGTGAGTGTGGGAGAGTGGTGGAGTGTGTGTGGGAGAGTGGTGGAGTGTGTGGGGGAGAGTGGTGGAGTGTGTGTGGGAGAGTGGTGGAGTGTGTGGGGGAGAGTGGTGGAGTGTGTGTGGGAGAGTGGTGGAGTGTGTATGGGAGAGTGGTGGAGTGTGTGTGGGAGAGTGGTGGAGTGTGTGTGGGAGAGTGGTGGAGTGTGTGTGGGAGAGTGGTGGAGTGTGTGTGGGAGAGTGGTGGAGTGTGTGTGGGAGAGTGGCGGAGTGTGTGTGGGAGAGTGGTGGAGTGAGTGTGGGAGAGTGTTGGGGGGTGTGTGGGAGAGTGATGGAGGGTGTGGGAGAGTGATGGAGTGTGTGGGAGAGTGATGGAGGGTGTGGGAGAGTGATGGAGTGTGTGGGAGAGTGATGGAGTGTGTGGGAGAGTGATGGAGGGTGTGGGAGAGTGATGGAGGGTGTGGGAGAGTGATGGAGTGTGTGTGGGAGAGTGGTGGAGTGTGTGTGGGAGAGTGGTGGAGTGTGTGTGGGAGAGTGGTGGAGTGTGTGTGGGAGAGTGGTGGAGTGTGTGTGGGAGAGTGGTGGAGTGTGTGTGGGAGAGTGGTGGAGTGAGTGTGGGAGAGTGGTGGAGTGTGTGTGGGAGAGTGGTGGAGTGTGTGTGGGAGAGTGGTGGATAAGTGGGAGAGTGGTGGAGTGTGTGTGGGAGAGTGGTGGGGTGTGTGTGGGAGAGTGGTGGAGTGTGTGTGGGAGAGTGGTGGAGTGTGTGTGGGAGAGTGGTGGAGTGTGTGTGGGAGAGTGGTGGAGTGTGTGTGGGAGAGTGGTGGAGTGTGTGTGGGAGAGTGGTGGATAAGTGGGAGGGTGGCAGCGGGGACATTACTAGCCTGCCTTCCACATATAAAAAAACAGCAGCTGCTTACGAGTATCACCAGCTGTATGCCACCTGCCTCGCTGCCACCACTAGACCAGCTCTTACCCTGCTTCAGGTTCTACCCTGCTTCGGGTTCTACCCTGCTTCAGGTTCTACCCTGCTTCAGGCAGGTTCTTCCGGCTGGATGTTTTAGCTCGGGACACTTGAGTGTGGCAGGAGAGTCAACAAAGATTCTGGCCTCACAAAGAATGTGACAGCAACTCAAACATCAACGCAACTTTCAACCTTAAACTGTGTATAAAACACTTAAAGGCTGAGAAAACATTCAAAGTTAAAGAATTATATAAAATGGTTACCAGAGCCTGATATATATATATATATATATATATATATATATATATATATATATATATATATATATATATATATATATATATATATATACTGCTACTGGGATGGACAAGATTCCCCGGTTTAAAACCTTCACTACAGAAGGTAATTTACAAGCATCTTGAAACTAAAAGTACTGTACATTTTAGGATAATGATCTATGTGAGATAACTAGAGAATGCCTCTTCTGATTGTCTTTAAACTTTCGGCGGTGATATTCAACTGTGTTACAAACTTATGATGTACTCCGGACACACTGAGGTCCGTGGTTCGATTCCCGGTACGGGTGGAAACACTGGGGGCGTGTTTCCTTAAAACACCTGCTGTCCCTGTTGACCTAGCAGTAAGTAGGTAGCTGGGTGTTAGTCACCTTACACCTACTGACCCTGTCCGTCAGAAATGCTCAGTATAAGAAGAGGTTTTCCGTATAGTAGTATGTTACTGATGTCAGCTATGGTCTGTACAGGTTTTATCATGGACTTGTAGAAATAAGAATTATTATTATTATTATTATTATCATTATTATTATTATTGATTTAGAGCGGGCCGAGCTTATGTGATTTTGGGATATCTTTCTCAGACTGAGCAGAAACGTATCTAGATGGAATTTAAAACCCTAGATGAGATACAAGGACGCTAGGAAACATTGAAATAGACTCTGGGTACTTGCAAAGCGGGAGTTGCAAGAGGAAGAGATGGATGCAGACTCCGTACACAGCTTCAGGTGTCAACAAATATACAAGTCGCTGAAATATTCCAAACTCATGGGAAGTTTCTGAAGTTGAACCATGAGTTAAGATTCGATCCCAGCTAACAAATAGGTAAACAAAAATAGGGAGTGTAATTCTGCAAGTATATAGTGACAAATGTTTGCAACGAGTTTGACAACAATACGAAGGTTTGGAAGAGTGAGACCACCTAAGACAACAAGAAAAAGATAAGCGGATCCAGGAGATGGAGCTCAGTACCCAGTAATTCATGTATGACACACACACAGAAACACATAGACACAGACACACACATAGACACAGACACACACACAGACACACACACCCACGCTGCGACACTTGTATCGATTAGTTTATGTCTTTCACTCATTAGCTATATCAACACACACACACACACACACACACACACACACACACACACACACACACACACACACACACACACACACACACACACACATTAAATCTGATGAGGACAAGGCAGGACTTCAAAGAGACCTGGACAGACTGGACACCTGGTCCAGCAAATGGCTTCTCGAATTTAATCCTGCCAAATGCAAAGTCATGAAGATGGGGGAGGGGCACAGAAGACCACAGACAGAGTATAGGCTAGGTGGCCAAAGACTGCAAACCTCACTCAAGGAGAAAGATCTTGGGGTGAGTATAACACCGAGCATGTCTCCGGAAGCACACATCAATCAGATAACTGCTGCAGCATATGGGCGCCTGGCAAACCTGAGAACAGCATTCCGATACCTTAGTAAGGAATCATTCAAGACACTGTACACCGTGTATGTCAGGCCCATACTGGAGTATGCAGCACCTGTTTGGAACCCGCACTTGATAAAGCACGTCAAGAAACTAGAGAAAGTACAAAGGTTTGCGACAAGGTTAGTTCCAGAGCTAAGGGGAATGTCCTATGAGGAAAGATTAAGGGAAATCGGCCTGACCACACTGGAGGACAGGAGGGTCAGGGGAGACATGATAACGACATATAAAATACTGCGTGGAATAGACAAGGTGGACAAAGACAGGATGTTCCAGGGAGGGGACACAGAAACAAGAGGCCACAATTGGAAGTTGAAGACACAAATGAGTCAGAGAGATAGTAGGAAGTATTTCTTCAGTCATAGAGTTGTAAGGCAGTGGAATAGCCTAGAAAATGACGTAGTGGAGGCAGGAACCATACACAGTTTTAAGACGAGGTTTGATAAAGCTCATGGAGCGGGGAGAGAGAGGGCCTAGTAGCAACCGGTGAAGAGGCGGGGCCAGGAGCTAGGACTCGACCCCTGCAACCACAAATAGGTGAGTACAAATAGGTGAGTACACACACATACATACACACATACACACACATACACACACATACACACATACACACACACACACACACACACACACACACACACACATACACACACACACACATACACACACACACATACACACACACACACACACACACACACATACACACACACACACACACAACTACACACCTACACACCTACACACACACAACAGGCCTAGTGTCTAATCGACATGTGCCTAGGACAAAATGGTAACTAACAGACACACACACACACATACACACACACACACACATACACACACACAACACACCTACACACCTACACACCTACACACACACAACAGGCCTAGTGTCTAATCGACATGTGCCTAGGACAAAATGGTAACTAACTGTTCCCTCTCCCCCCACCCCTACAGCGGCTCCCCATGGGGACTCTGCCCTCACCCCCCCCCATCACAAACCCCACCCACACTGCACACCCCTATATGCTCCCTCCAGGGCTCCCGCTCCCCCAACCCGAATATTTTCCCAGGACCACCGTGACAGATAAGAAGTTGAAGGTGTGGTACACGAATGAAGATGGATTAACAAATAAATACGAGGAGTAGCATGAAAGAATCAATGAGAAGTCCCCAGACATCATAGCAGTCACAGAAATGAAACTTACTAAGAGAATAACAGATGCAGTCTTCCCAACGGGATAACAGATCCTGAGGAAAGACAGAAGGAGCAGAGAGGGAGGAGGGGTTGCACTACTCATTAAGAACCGTTGGAGTTTTGAGGAAACGGAAGGCGTGGGTGAGATTGGAGAAAGGGACTGCATAGTAGCTACAATTCAGTCTGGGGAACATAAGGTAGTCATTGCAGTGATGTATACCCCACCACAGAACTGCAGGAGGCCAAGAGAGGATTATGAAGAGAACAACAGAGCGATGGTGGACACACTGGCTGAGGTGGCACAAAGAGATTAATCGTGCAGAGCAAAATTACTGGTTACGGGTGATTTCAACCATATTGAGATCGACTGGGAAAACCTGGAGCCTCACGGGGGCCCCGAAACATGGAGAGCCAAGATGATGGATGTGGTACTGGAAAACCTCATGCGTCAACACATCAGGGACACTACCAGAGAGCGAGGGGAGGATGAACCAGCAAGACTGGACCTTGTGTTCACGCTGAGCAATTCAGACATTGAGGACATCACTTATGAAAGGCCCCTTGGAGCTAGCGATCATGTAGTTCTGAGTTTTGATTACATAGTAGAGCTGCAAGTGGAGAGGGCAGCAGGACTCGAGTGGGGAAAGCCAAATTATAAAAGAAGGAACTACACAGAAATGAGGAACTTCCTGCGGGAGGTTCAGTGGGACAGAGAGCTGGTAGGAAAGTCAGTGAATGAAATGATGGAATATATAACAACAAAATGTAAGGAGGCAGAGGAAAGGTTTGTTCCCAAGGGTAACAGAAACAATGGGAAGACGAGAGTGAGTCCTTGGTTTACCCAAAGGTGTAAGGAGGCAAAAACTAAGTGTAATAGAGAATGGAAGAGGTACAGAAGGCAAAGGACCCAGTAAAATAAGGAGGTCAGTCGAAGAGCCAGAAACGAGTATGCACAGATAAGGAGGGAGGCCCAGCGACAGTATGAAAACGACATAGCATCAAAAGTCAAGTCTGGCCCGAAACTGCTGTATAGCCACATTAGGAGAAAGACAACAGTCAAAGACCAGGTGATCAGACTGAGGAAAGAAGGTGGGGAGCTCACACGAAATGATCAAGAGGTATGTGTGGAGCTCAACACGAGATTCAAGGAAGTATTCACTGTGGAGACAAGAAGGACTCTGGGAAGACAGGACAGAGGGGGACACCAACAAGTGCTGGATGACATACACACAACTGAGGAGGAGGTGAAGAAGCTGCTAAGTGACCTTGATAACTCAAAGGCAATGGGACCGGACATCTCCCCATGGGTCCTTAGAGATGGAGCAGAAATGCTGTGTGTCCCATTAACCACAATCTTCAACACATCCTTTAAAACTGGACAACTACCTGAGGTATGGAAGACGGAAAATGTAGTTCCCATTTAAAAAAAAGGAGACAGAAAAGAGGCGCTAAACTACAGACCAGTGTCACTGACGTGTATAGTATGCAGATTCATGGAGATTATCTGGAGGAGAGTGGTAGAGCACCTGGAATGGAACAAAAGTATAAATGACAACCAGCACGGTTTCATGGAAGGCAAATCCTGTGGCACAAACCTTCTGGAGTTTTATGATAAAGTAACAGAAGTAAGAGACGAAAGAGAGGGGTGGGTTGATTGCATCTTCTTGGACTGCAAGAAGGCCTTCGACACAGTTCCTCACAAGAGGTTAGTGCATAAACTAGATGATCAGGCGCGTATAACGGGAAAGCCACTTCAATGGATCAGAGAATACCTGACAGGGAGGCAACAACGAGTCATGGTGCGTGATGAGTTATCACAGTAGGCACCTGTGACGAGCGAGGTCCCACAGGGGTCGGTCCTAGGACCAGCGCTATTATTGGTATACGTGAATGACATGACGGAAGGGATAGACTCAGAGGTGTCCTTGTTCGCAGATGATGTGAAGTTAATGAGGAGAATTAAATCAGATGAGGCTCAGGCAGACCTTCAAAGAGACCTGGACAGGCTGGACACGTGGTCCAGCAACTGGCTTCTCGAATTCAACCCTGCCAAATGCAAAGTCATGAAGATTGGAGAAGGGCAAAGAAGACCGCAGACGGAGTATATGCTAGGTGGCCAACAACTGCAAACCTCGCTCAAGGAGAAAGATCTTGGCGTGAGTATAACACCGAACACTTCTCTGGAAGCACATATCAACCAGATAACTGCTGCAGCATATGAGCGCCTGGCAAACCTGAGATTAGCATTCCGATACCCAAGTAAGGAATCTTTCAAGACACTGTACACCGTGTACGTCAGGCCCATACTGAAGTATGCAGCACCAGTTTAGAACCCGCACCGGGCCAAGCACGTTAAGAAATTAGAGAAAGTGCGAAAGTTTGCGACAAGGTTAGTTATACAGCTAAGGGGAATGTCCTATGAAGAAAGGTTGAGGGAAATCGGCCTGACGACACTGAAGGACAGGAGGGATAGGGGAGACATGAGAACGACATACAAAATACTGCGTGGAATAGACAAGGTGGACAGAGATAAGATGTCCCAGAGATGGGACACAGAAACAAGGGGTCACTCTTGGAAGCTGAAGACTCAGATGAGTCACAGGGATGTTAGGAAGTATTTCTTCATGGAGTAGTTAGGAAGTGGAACAGTCTGGCGAGCGATGTAATGCAGGCAGGAACCATACATAGCTTTAAGACGAGGTATGATAAAGCTCATGGAGCAGGGAGAGGACCTAGTAGCGTTCAGTGAAGAGCCGGGGCCAGGAGCTGAGTTTCGATCCCTGCAACTATAATTAGGTGAGTACAATTAGGTGAGTACACACACACACACACACACACACACACACACACACACACACACAAAGGTTTGCAACAAGACTAGTCCCAGAGCTAAGAGGTATGTCCTACGAGGAGAGGTTAAGGGAAATCAACCTGACGACACTGGAGGACAGGAGAGATAGGGGGGACATGATAACGACATACAAAATACTGAGAGGAATTGACAAGGTGGACAAAGACAGGATGTTCCAGAGATTGGACACAGTAACAAGGGGACACAGTTGGAAGCTGAAGACACAGATGAATCACAGGGATGTTAGGAAGTATTTCTTCAGCCACAGAGTAGACAGTAAGTGGAATAGTTTGGGAAGCGATGTAGTGGAGGCAGGATCCATATATAGCTTTAAGCAGAGGTATGATAAAGCTCACGGCTCAGGGAGAGTGACCTAGTAGCGATCAGTGAAGAGGCGGGGCCAGGAGCTCGGACTCGACCCCCGCAACGTCAACTAGGTGAGTACAACTAGGTGAGTACACACACACACACACACACACACACACACATACACACACACACACACACACACACACACATACACACACACACACACACACACACACACACATACACACATACACACACACACACACACACACACACACATACACACATACACACACACACACACACACACACACACACACACACACACATACACACACACACACACACACACACACACACACACACACACACACATACACACACACACACACACATACACACACACACACACACACACACACACACACACACACACACACACACACATACACACACACACACACACACACACACACACATACACACATACACACACACACACACACACACACACACACACACACACACACACACACACACACACACGAGGCGATGCTAGTAACACTAGACAAAATATTGACTAGAAAATAAAAACTTCTGAACATAATCTATCTAAATTTACTCTGAATCATCATCAAGTGTTGGAAGTGGAAGGTAAACACAACCTGGAGAGGGAAGAGTAATCACAGAGGGAAATAACTGGATTATAAGAGACGTAAATACGACGCTGCAAGAAAATATTCCACAGAAGCAAACTAAAATAAATGTTGCAAATAAGGAAGTGATACAGTGAGTTCTGCAACATAGATTTCAAGATGGTATCTAACACTTTATTTCTAGAAGGGGAAAAAAAGACGTAACAAAGAACGACTTTAGAGAAAGTGTTAGAGAAACCTAAGAAGAAAAGACTTGAAACAATAAATAAAACACAACAATCTTGGTATTTACCAGAGTCAATAGTGACACATGTGCAACACTTTGGTATCTTTATTGTGGAAATATTTAGCCACACAGTAGTAGCTTCATCAGTCCTATCTACAGGCGAATGCTGAAGATCAGGAAGAGCTTGAGATGATCAGTCCCTCAGCCTGGAGTCGATGTAATCAGTCCACCAGTCTTGAAAAGAATACGGTATATGTGTAGGTATAATGTTCGTCAGGAAACAGGACAAATGTTTCCTGACGCGGGTCTTAGTCAAATGATGACCCGCCGCTGGAGCTTTTGGTTATCTGACCGAGGACTTCCGCTGGCTTACCGGTCCACCTCATTAAAAATCATTATGATTATAACCATTATATAACGGATTAAAGCATATGCGCGAAGAAATGGCTTATATACTGTAGACAGGTGAGGTGAAGCAGTCGTAGGCGATATCACAATGAACAAATCTAAGACAGAAGAAGGTCATTCCAATAGGTTAAGCAAGAGAAGAATTCCCTATATCAAGATCCCAAGATGTTGCTGTGTCTGACAGGACTGTAGATTTATCTACATTTCATTATTAATGGACTGATTACTTTGACTCCAGGCTGAGGGACTGATTATCCTTAACCGACAGCTACCATCCAGAATCGGCAGACAGGTATTAACCACAACCAGAAGACAGATATTAACCACAACCAGCAGACAGATATTAACTACAGCCGGCAGACAGATAACATCACCCTCTCTCCCACAATAACAGTCCTCAGTCACTAATGACCCTACAATAATCGAACTGGCCCCCACCCATCAACTCTTTCAACTACCACCCTTCCTTACACCAACAATACATGCCGTCAGCCAACACCAGTGTGGTCGTATCTTCTACTAATACTAAAACAATGAAATGCTTCCAATAACATTCCATATAACAACATTCCATACAACAACACTCATTACAAAGTCGAAACTGACATAGCCAGAACTCTCCATTCTTCATTACAATATCCAAACTTTACTTCCCCTTTCCCACTCCACCGAATTTTGTCAACACTTCCAGCGAGGCCAAGACAGAAAAAAAAGATATGTAATGACTTTTGAATCTGTCAACCACCGTGTTGACACTGTTACAATGTGGGAGTGTTGACACTGTTACCATGTGGGAGTGTTGACATTGTTACCATGTGGGAGTGTTGACACTGTTACCATGTGGGAGTGTTGACATTGTTACCATGTGGGAGTGTTGACACTGTTACCATGTGGGAGTGTTGACATTGTTACCATGTGGGAGTGTTGACACTGTTACCATTTGGGAGTGTTGACATTGTTACCATGTGGGAGTGTTGACACTGTTACCATGTGGGAGTGTTGACACTGTTACCATGTGGGAGTGTTGACACTGTTACCATGTGGGAGTGTTGACACTGTTACCATGTGGGAGTGTTGACACTGTTACCATGTGGGAGTGTTGACACTGTTACCATGTGGGAGTGTTGACACTTACCATGTGGGAGTGTTGACACTGTTACCATGTGGGAGTGTTGACATTGTTACCATGTGGGAGTGTTGACACTGTTACCATGTGGGAGTGTTGACACTGTTACCATGTGGGAGTGTTGACATTGTTACCATGTGGGAGTGTTGACACTGTTACCATGTGGGAGTGTTGACATTGCTACCATGTGGGAGTGGTGACACTGTTACCATGTGGGAGTGTTGACACTGTTACCATGTGGGAGTGTTGACATTGTTACCATGTGGGAGTGTTGACACTGTTACCATGTGGGAGTGTTGACATTGCTACCATGTGGGAGTGGTGACACTGTTACCATGTGGGAGTGTTGACACTGTTACCATGTGGGAGTGTTGACATTGTTACCATGTGGGAGTGTTGACACTGTTACCATGTGGGAGTGTTGACACTGTTACCATGTGGGAGTGTTGACATTGTTACCATGTGGGAGTGTTGACACTGTTACCATGTGGGAGTGTTGACACTGTTACCATGTGGGAGTGTTGACACTGTTACCATGTGGGAGTGTTGACACTGTTACCATGTGGGAGTGTTGACACTGTTACCATGTGGGAGTGTTGACACTGTTACCATGTGGGAGTGGTGACACTGTTACCATGTGGGAGTGTTGACACTGTTACCATGTGGGAGTGTTGACACTGTTACCATGTGGGAGTGTTGACACTGTTACCATGTGGGAGTGGTGACACTGTTACCATGTGGGAGTGTTGATACTGTTACCATGTGGGAGTGTTGACATTGTTACCATGTGGGAGTGTTGACATTGTTACCATGTGGGAGTGTTGACACTGTTACCATGTGGGAGTGTTGACATTGTTACCATGTGGGAGTGTTGACACTGTTACCATGTGGGAGTGTTGACACTGTTACCATGTGGGAGTGTTGACATTGTTACCATGTGGGAGTGTTGACATTGCTACCATGTGGGAGTGTTGACATTGTTACCATGTGGGAGTGTTGACATTGTTACCATGTGGGAGTGTTGACACTGTTACCATGTGGGAGTGTTGACATTGTTACCATGTGGGAGTGTTGACACTGTTACCATGTGGGAGTGTTGACATTGCTACCATGTGGGAGTGGTGACACTGTTACCATGTGGGAGTGTTGACACTGTTACCATGTGGGAGTGTTGACATTGCTACCATGTGGGAGTGGTGACACTGTTACCATGTGGGAGTGTTGACACTGTTACCATGTGGGAGTGTTGACATTGTTACCATGTGGGAGTGTTGACACTGTTACCATGTGGGAGTGTTGACATTGTTACCATGTAGGAGTGTTGACACTGTTACCATTTGGGAGTGTTGACACTGTTACCATGTGGGAGTGTTGACACTGTTACCATGTGGGAGTGTTGACACTGTTACCATGTGGGAGTGTTGACACTGTTACCATGTGGGAGTGTTGACATTGTTACCATGTGGGAGTGTTGACATTGTTACCATGTGGGAGTGTTGACATTGTTACCATGTGGGAGTGTTGACACTGTTACCATGTGGGAGTGTTGACATTGTTACCATGTGGGAGTGTTGACACTGTTACCATGTGGGAGTGTTGACATTGTTACCATGTGGGAGTGTTGACACTGTTACCATGTGGGAGTGTTGACATTGTTACCATGTGGGAGTGTTGACACTGTTACCATTTGGGAGTGTTGACATTGTTACCATGTGGGAGTGTTGACACTGTTACCATTTGGGAGTGTTGACATTGTTACCATGTGGGAGTGTTGACACTGTTACCATTTGGGATGGCAACTAAAGAAAGGAAATGAAATTTGAGAATTTAAGAGACATGTCTTCCAGAAATGTGACTGAAAAATATTGTATTGGAAGAGTACATCATGGAGGCCATTAAGACAGGTCGTCAAGAGCACACAGACCAGACCTGATAGCCAACACCACACAGGCCAGACCTGGTCGTTAAGACCCCACAGGCCAGATCTATTCGTGAAGACATGCTCAAGCTTAGGTCTAACGAACTCCAGCCTAGTCTAACGCACTCCCTGTTAGTAACTTCTGTTACTGACCACCTCCCTCCTGTAAGCAACTGCTGTTTGAGTCCACCCTTCTGTGAGTGGCTGCTGGTGCACACGTCTCTCCTGTATCTGTTGCTGCAAGCCTCAACCTCCTGTGAGTGGCTGCTGCTGGCGTGCTCAATCAAAGAGCTCACTTTGTCAGACAAACACAACACTCCTGGACAAGCTGAAATCAATACACTGGGTCGAGCTTCCAGGCCAGGCTGCGAGGATACACAATATAAAATGCAGAATCTTTCTGAGTTACAAAACAAATTCATTTCGTTCTGGGTAACAGCAGGGGCGCGATACAGAGTTATGGTAGCTCACACGGGACCGTCTTATAGACGTCTACCAGCTACTGTAACAAAAGAAGCAGTGTCCACCAGCTTGTGGACCAAAAGCAGCAATGTCCACCAGCCTTTGGAACAAGAGCAGCTGTGTGTCCACCAATATAACAAAAGCAGCTGTATCCACTATTCAATATAACGAAAGCAACTGTGTGTCTACCAGTCAATATAACTTCCTGTCTTTCAGCCGGTGCACGAGCTAACCAAGGTATCCCCTGCATCTCACAACACCAGCCCTCTCCACCTCAATGCTTGCAAGAACATGGTAACTGAACCTGAAAGCTCTCAACAGACAGAGAGCTGCATCTCAACTCCTGCAAGCCTCTCCTCCCCTTCAGCTGTTCGACGAAGGCTTCATGAAGTTGGCAGAACTGCCAGAAAGCCGGTAAAGAAATAATTACTGACCGCTGCTATGAAGAAAAAAAAATTGCGGTGGACACTCGATCATAAGGGATGGACGAGAAATGAATGGAGAGAAGTTATATTTTCAGATGAGGCGCATTTTGAAGTACATGGGTACAGATCAATGGTAGTGAGACGGAGCAAAGGTGAACCTCTTCGGAATGGACACATTCAACAAGCACCAAAGCACCCATGAAGAAGTTTTAGAGTAGTTTCACTGCTACAAGCCCTGGACGACTTATTGTTGAGTGAACGATGAACAATGACAAATACAAGGCGATCCCGGCAACTCATTTGCTTACACTGTGGATAGATACTTTCCTGAGGAAGAAGGCATCTTCCAGCAGCATCTTCCAGCAGCATCTTCCAGCAGCATCTTCCAGCAGGATCTTGCTCTGTGTCACACTTCCAAAAAATGTTGACATTCTTCGAAGAGAGTGGGCTAAGCGTTTTAAATTGGCCTGGAAACTCTCCTGACCTCAACCCAATTGAGAATCTCTGGGCAATAACCAAGCGCAGGATCGCGAAACAGGACTGTTTAACTGTGGGGAAGCTAACTGCTGCTGTTATTACAACCTCCTACCACGACGAAGAACTTGCCAAAATTTTATTTTTTAATAATTTTTTAACATCTTTATATCGACAAGTACATTTACATGGTATACAGGCCTAACTGACATCAATAATATACTATTATATAAAAAGCCGCTTGTTATGCTGAGCATTTCCCGCAAATTGGGTCAATTTTATTCCCAGGATGCGACCCACACCAGTCAACTAACACCCAAGTACCTATTTTACTGATGGGTGAACAAGGACAGCAGGTGTCTTAAATTAAGGAAACACGTCTTAATGTTTCCTACCGTACCGGGGAATTGAACCACGGACCTCAGTGTATGAGCTGAGTGCCGGGGAATTGAACCACGGACCTCAGTGTATGAGCTGAGTGCCGGGGAATTGAACCCCGGACCTCAGTGTATGAGCTGAGTACCGGGGAATTGAACCACGGACCTCAGTGTGTGAGCTGAGTGCCGGGGAATTGAACCCCGAACCTCAGTGTGTGAGCTGAGTGCCGGGGAATTGAACCCCGGACCTCAGTGTATGAGCTGAGTGCCGGGGAATTGAACCCCGGACCTCAGTGTATGAGCTGAGTGCCGGGGAATTGAACCCCGGACCTCAGTGTGTGAGCTGAGTGCCGGGGAATTGAACCCCGGACCTCAGTGTATGAGCTGAGTGCCGGGAAATTGAACCCCGGACCTCAGTGTATGAGCTGAGTGCCGGGGAATTGAACCCCGGACCTCAGTGTATGAGCTGAGTGCCGGGGAATTGAACCCCGGACCTCAGTGTATGAGCTGAGTGCCGGGGAATTGAACCACGGACCTCAGTGTGTGAGCTGAGTGCCGGGGAATTGAACCCCGGACCTCAGTGTGTGAGCTGAGTGCCGGGGAATTGAACCCCGGACCTCAGTGTATGAGCCGAGTGCCGGGGAATTGAACCCCGGACCTCAGTGTATGAGCTGAGTGCCGGGGAATTGAACCCCGGACCTCAGTGTATGAGCTGAGTGCCGGGGAATTGAACCCCGGACCTCAGTGTATGAGCTGAGTGCCGGGGAATTGAACCCCGGACCTCAGTGTATGAGCTGAGTGCCGGGGAATTGAACCCCGGACCTCAGTGTGTGAGCTGAGTGCCGGGGAATTGAACCCCGGACCTCAGTGTATGAGCTGAGTGCCGGGGAATTGAACCCCGGACCTCAGTGTATGAGCTGAGTGCCGGGGAACTGAACCCCGGACCTCAGTGTATGAGCTGAGTGCCGGGGAATTGAACCACGGACCTCAGTGTGTGAGCTGAGTGCCGGGGAATTGAACACCGGACCTCAGTGTGTGAGCTGAGTGCCGGGGAATTGAACCCCGGACCTCAGTGTATGAGCTGAGTGCCGGGGAATTGAACCCCGGACCTCAGTGTATGAGCTGAGTGCCGGGGAATTGAACCCCGGACCTCAGTGTGTGAGCTGAGTGCCGGGGAATTGAACCCCGGACCTCAGTGTATGAGCTGAGTGCCGGGGAATTGAACCCCGGACCTCAGTGTATGAGCTGAGTGCCGGGGAACTGAACCCCGGACCTCAGTGTATGAGCTGAGTGCCGGGGAATTGAACCACGGACCTCAGTGTGTGAGCTGAGTGCCGGGGAATTGAACACCGGACCTCAGTGTGTGAGCTGAGTGTTCAACATTAATCGATTCTATATATATATATATAGCAATGCT
>NC_091295.1:17529765-17624765 GCF_038502225.1 Cherax quadricarinatus
CTTCCTTACACAGTACACTCTGTTACACTTACTGACTCTTCCTTACACAGTACACTCTGTTACACTTACTGACTCTTCCTTACACAGCACACTCTGGAACACTTACTGATTCTTCCTTACACAGTATGCTCTGGAACACTTACTGACTCTTCCTTACACAGCACACTCTGGAACACTTACTGACTCTTCCTTACACAGTACGCTCTGGAACACTTACTGACTCTTCCTTACACAGTACACTCTGTTACACTTACTGACTCTTTCTTACACAGTACACTCTGGAACACTTACTGACTTCCTTACACAGCACACTCTGGAACACTTACTGACTCTTCCTTACACAGTACACTCTGTTACACTTACTGACTCTTCCTTACACAGTACACTCTGAAACACTTACTGACTCTTCCTTACACAGCACACTCTGGAATACTTACTGACTCTTCCTTACACAGTACACTCTGTTACACTTACTGACTCTTCCTTACACAGTACACTCTGTTACACTTACTGACTCTTCCTTACACAGGACACTCTGTTACACTTAATGACTCTTCCTTACACAGTACACTCTGGAACACTTACTGATTCTTCCTTACACAGTACACTCAGGAACACTTACTGACTCTTCCTTACACAGTACACTCTGGAACAGTTACTGACTCTTCCTTACACAGTACACTCTGGAACACTTACTGACTCTTCCTTACACAGTACACTCTGGAACAGTTACTGACTTCCTTACACAGCACACTCTGGAACACTTACTGACTCTTCCTTACACAGTACACTCTGGAACACTTACTGACTCTTCCTTACACAGTACACTCTGGAACACTTACTGATTCTTCCTTACACAGTACACTCTGGAACACTTACTGATTCTTCCTTACACAGTACGCTCTGGAACACTTACTGACTCTTCCTTACACAGTACACTCTGTTACACTTACTGACTCTTCCTTACACAGTACACTCTGTTACACTTACTGACTCTTCCTTACACAGCACACTCTGGAACACTTACTGATTCTTCCTTACACAGTACGCTCTGGAACACTTACTGACTCTTCCTTACACAGCACACTCTGGAACACTTACTGACTCTTCCTTACACAGTACGCTCTGGAACACTTACTGACTCTTCCTTACACAGTACACTCTGTTACACTTACTGACTCTTCCTTACACAGTACACTCTGGAACACTTACTGACTTCCTTACACAGTACACTCTGGAACACTTACTGACTCTTCCTTACACAGTACACTCTGGAACACTTACTGACTCTTCCTTACACAGTACACTCTGGAACACTTACTGACTCTTCCTTACACAGTACACTCTGGAACACTTACTGACTTCCTTACACAGTACACTCTGGAACACTTACTGACTCTTCCTTACACAGTACACTCTGGAACACTTACTGACTCTTCCTTACACAGTACACTCTGGAACACTTACTGACTTCCTTACACAGCACACTCTGGAACACTTACTGACTCTTCCTTACACAGTACACTCTGGAACACTTACTGACTCTTCCTTACACAACACACTCTGGAACACTTACTGACTCTTCCTTACACAGTACACTCTGGAACACTTACTGACTCTTCCTTACACAGTACACTCTGGAACACTTACTGACTTCCTTATACAGCACACTCTGTAACACTTACTGACTCTTCCTTACACAGTACACTCTGTTACACTTACTGACTCTTCCTTACACAGTACACTCTGGAACACTTACTGACTTCCTTACACAGTACACTCTGGAACACTTACTGACTCTTCCTTACACAGTACACTCTGGAACACTTACTGACTTCCTTACACAGTACACTCTGGAACACTTACTGACTTCCTTACACAGTACACTCTGGAACACTTACTGACTCTTCCTTACACAGTACACTCTGTTACACTTACTGACTCTTCCTTACACAGTACACTATGTTACACTTACTGACTCTTCCTTACACAGTACACTCTGGAACACTTACTGACTTCCTTACACAGTACACTCTGGAACACTTACTGACTCTTCCTTACACAGTACACTCTGGAACACTTACTGACTTCCTTACACAGCACACTCTGTAACACTTACTGACTCTTCCTTACACAGTACACTCTGTTACACTTACTGACTCTTCCTTACACAGTACACTCTGGAACACTTACTGACTTCCTTACACAGTACACTCTGGAACACTTACTGACTCTTCCTTACACAGTACACTCTGGAACACTTACTGACTTCCTTATACAGTACACTCTGGAACACTTACTGACTTCCTTACACAGTACACTCTGGAACACTTACTGACTCTTCCTTACACAGTACACTCTGTTACACTTACTGACTCTTCCTTACACAGTACACACTGGAACACTTAGTGAGGTAGTGAGGGAGGGTGGTGAAGGAGGGTGGTGAGGGTGGGTGGTGAAGAAGGGTGGTGAAGGAGGGTGGTGAAGGAGGGTGGTGAAGGAGGGTGGTGAAGGAAAGTGGTGAAGAAGGGTTGTGAGGGAGGGTGGTGAGGGAGGGTGGTGAAGGAGGGTGGTGAAAGAGGGTGGTGAAGCAGGGTGGTGAAGGAGGGTAGTGAGGGAGGGTGGTGAGGAAGGGTGGTGAAGGACGGTAGTGAGGGAGGGTGGTGAAGGAGGGTGGTGACGGAGGGTGGTGAAGGACGGTAGTGAGGGAGGGTGGTGAAGGAGGGTGGTGAGGGAGGGTGGTGACGGACGGTAGTGAGGGAGGGTGGTGAAGGACGGTAGTGAGGGAGGGTGGTGAAGGAGGGTGGTGAGGGAGGGTGGTGAAGGAGGGTGGTGAGGAAGGGTGGTGAAGGACGGTAGTGAGGGAGGGTGGTGAAGGAGGGTGGTGAGGTAGGGTGGTGAAGGACGGTAGTGAGGGAGGGTGGTGAAGGAGGGTAGTGAGGGAGGGTGGTGAAGGACGGTAGTGAGGGAGGGTGGTGAAGGAGGGTGGTGAGGGAGGGTGGTGAAGGACGGTAGTGAGGGAGGGTGGTGAAGGAGGGTAGTGAGGGAGGGTGGTGAAGGACGGTAGTGAGGGAGGGTGGTGAAGGAGGGTGGTGAGGGAGGGTGGTGAAGGACGGTAGTGAGGGAGGGTGGTGAAGGAGGGTAGTGAGGGAGGGTGGTGAAGGACGGTAGTGAGGGAGGGTGGTGAAGGAGGGTAGTGAGGGAGGGTGGTGAAGGACGGTAGTGAGGGAGGGTGGTGAAGGACGGTAGTGAGGGAGGGTGGTGAAGGACGGTAGTGACGGAGGGTGGTGAAGGACGGTAGTGAGGGAGGGTGGTGAAGGAGGGTGGTGAGGGAGGGTGGTGAAGGAGGGTAGTGAGGGAGGTTGGTGAAGGACGGTAGTGAGGGAGGGTGGTGAAGGAGGGTGGTGAGGGAGGGTGGTGAAGGAGGGTAGTGAGGGAGGGTGGTGAAGGAGGGTGGTGGAGGAGGGTGGTGAAGGACGGTAGTGAGGGAGGCTGGTGAAGGAGGGTGGTGAGGGAGGGTGGTGAAGGAGGGTAGTGAGGGAGGCTGGTGAAGGAGGGTGGTGGAGGAGGGTGGTGAAGGACGGTAGTGAGGGAGGCTGGTGAAGGAGGGTGGTGAGGGAGGGTGGTGAAGGAGGGTAGTGAGGGAGGGTGGTGAAGGACGGTAGTGAGGGAGGGTGGTGAAGGAGGGTGGTGTGGGAGGGTGGTGAAGGAGGGTAGTGAGGGAGGGTGGTGAAGGACGGTAGTGAGGGAGGGTGGTGAAGGAGGGTGGTGAGGGAGGGTGGTGAAGGACGGTAGTGAGGGAGGGTGGTGAAGGAGGGTGGTGGTGGAGGGTGGTGAAGGAGGGTTGTGAGGGAGGGTGGTGAAGGACGGTAGTGAGGGAGGGTGGTGAAGGACGGTAGTGAGGGAGGGTAGTGAGGGAGGGTGGTGAAGGAGGGTGGTGAAGGACGGTCGTGAGGGAGGGTAGTGAGGGAGGGTAGTGAGGGAGGGTGGTGAAGGAGGGTTGTGAGGGAGGGTAGTGAGGGAGGGTAGTGAGGGAGGGTGGTGAAGGACGGTAGTGAGGGAGGGTAGTGAGGGAGGGTAGTGAGGGAGGGTGGTGAAGGACGGTAGTGAGGGAGGGTAGTGAGGGAGGGTAGTGAGGGAGGGTGGTGAAGGACGGTAGTGAGGGAGGGTGGTGAAGGACGGTAGTGAGGGAGGGTAGTGAAGGACGGTAGTGAGGGAGGGTGGTGAAGGACGGTAGTGAGGGAGGGTAGTGAAGGACGGTAGTGAGGGAGGGTGGTGAAGGACGGTAGTGAGGGAGGGTGGTGAAGGACGGTAGTGAGGGAGGGTGGTGAAGGACGGTAGTGAGGGAGGGTAGTGAGGGAGGGTAGTGAGGGAGGGTGGTGAAGGACGGTAGTGAGGGAGGGTGGTGAAGGACGGTAGTGAGGGAGGGTAGTGAGGGAGGGTAGTGAGGGAGGGTGGTGAAGGAGGGTGGTGAAGGACGGTAGTGAGGGAGGGTGGTGAAGGACGGTAGTGAGGGAGGCTAGTGAAGGAGGTTAGTGAGGGAGGATAGTGAGGGAGGCTGATGAAGGAGGGTGGTGAAGGACGGTAGTGAGGGAGGGTGGTGAAGGACGGTAGTGAGGGAGGGTGGTGAAGGACGGTAGTGAGGGAGGGTAGTGAGGGAGGGTAGTGAGGGAGGGTGGTGAAGGAGGGTGGTGAAGGACGGTAGTGAGGGAGGGTGGTGAAGGACGGTAGTGAGGGAGGGTGGTGAAGGACGGTAGTGAGGGAGGGTGGTGAAGGACTGTAGTGAGGGAGGGTAGTGAGGGAGGGTAGTGAGGGAGGGTAGTGAGGGAGGGTGGTGAAGAAGGGTGGTGAAGGAGGGTGGTGAGGGAGGGTGGTGAAGGAGGGTGGTGAAGGAGGGTGGTGAAGGAGGGTGGTGAAGGAGGGTAGTGAGGGAGGGTGGTGAAGGAGGGTGGTGAAGGACGGTAGTGAGGGAGGGTGGTGAAGGAGGATGGTGAAGGACGGTAGTGAGGGAGGGTGGTGAAGGAGGGTGGTGAAGGAGGGTAGTGAGGGAGGGTGGTGAAGGAGGATGGTGAAGGACGGTAGTGAGGGAGGGTGGTGAAGGAGGGTGGTGAAGGACGGTAGTGAGGGAGGGTGGTGAAGGAGGATGGTGAAGGACGGTAGTGAGGGAGGGTGGTGAAGGAGGGTGGTGAAGGACGGTAGTGAGGGAGGGTGGTGAAGGAGGGTAGTGAGGGAGGGTGGTGAAGGACGGTAGTGAGGGAGGGTGGTGAAGGAGGGTAGTGAGGGAGGGTGGTGAAGGACGGTAGTGAGGGAGGGTGGTGAAGGACGGTAGTGAGGGAGGGTGGTGAAGGACGGTAGTGAGGGAGGGTGGTGAAGGACGGTAGTGAGGGAGGGTGGTGAAGGACGGTAGTGAGGGAGGGTGGTGAAGGACGGTAGTGAGGGAGGGTGGTGAAGGACGGTAGTGAGGGAGGGTGGTGAAGGACGGTAGTGAGGGAGGGTGGTGAAGGACGGTAGTGAGGGAGGGTGGTGAAGGACGGTAGTGAGGGAGGGTGGTGAAGGACGGTAGTGAGGGAGGGTGGTGAAGGACGGTAGTGAGGGAGGGTGGTGAAGGACGGTAGTGAGGGAGGGTGGTGAAGGACTGTAGTGAGGGAGGGTAGTGAGGGAGGGTAGTGAGGGAGGGTAGTGAGGGAGGGTGGTGAAGAAGGGTGGTGAAGGAGGGTGGTGAGGGAGGGTGGTGAAGGAGGGTGGTGAAGGAGGGTGGTGAAGGAGGGTCGTGATGGAGTGTTGTGAGGGAGGGTGTTGAAGGAGGGTGGTGAAGGAGGGTGGTGAGGGAGGGTGGTGAAGGAGGGTGGTGAAGGAGGGTGGTGAAGGAGGGTGGTGAAGGAGGGTGGTGAAGGAGGGTGGTGAGGGAGGATGGTGAAGGAGGGTGGTGAAGGAGGATGGTGAGGGAGGGTGGTGAAGGAGGGTAGTGAGGGAGGGTGGTGAGGGAGGATGGTGAGGGAGGATGGTGAGGGAGGGTGGTGAAGGAGGGTAGTGAAGGAGGATGGTGAGGGAGGGTGGTGAGGGAGGGTGGTGAAGGAGGATGGTGAGGGAGGGTGGTGAAGGAGGGTAGTGAGGGAGGGTGGTGAGGGAGGGTGGTGAGGGAGGATGGTGAGGGAGGGTGGTGAAGGAGGGTAGTGAAGGAGGATGGTGAGGGAGGGTGGTGAGGGAGGGTGGTGAAGGAGGGTAGTGAAGGAGGGTGGTGAAGGAGGGTGGTGAAGGAGGGTAGTGGAGGAGGGTAGTGGAGGAGGGTAGTGAAGGAGGGTAGTGAAGGAGGGTAGTGAAGGAGGGTAGTGAGGGAGGGTGGTGAGGGAGGGTGGTGAGGGAGGGTAGTGAGGGAGGGTGGTGAAGGAGGGTGGTGAGGGAGGGTGGTGAGGGAGGGTGGTGAGGGAGGGTAGTGAGGGAGGGTGGTGAAGGAGGGTGGTGAGGGAGGGTGGTGAAGGAGGGTGGTGAAGGAGGATGGTGAAGGAGGATGGTGAAGGAGGGTGGTGAAGGAGGATGGTGAAGGAGGATGGTGAAGGAGGGTGGTGAAGGAGGATGGTGAAGGAGGATGGTGAAGGAGGGTGGTGAAGGAGGATGGTGAAGGAGGGTGGTGAAGGAGGATGGTGAAGGAGGATGGTGAAGGAGGGTGGTGAAGGAGGATGGTGAAGGAGGGTGGTGGAGGAGGATGGTGAAGGAGGATGGTGAAGGAGGGTGGTGAAGGAGGATGGTGAATGAGGATGGTGAAGGAGGGTGGTGAAGGAGGATGGTGAAGGAGGATGGTGAAGGAGGGTGGTGAAGGAGGGTGGTGAAGGAAGGTGGTGAAGGACGGTAGTGAGGGAGGGTGGTGAAGGAGGGTGGTGAAGGAGGATGGTGAAGGAGGATGGTGAAGGAGGGTGGTGAAGGAGGGTGGTGAAGGAAGGTGGTGAAGGACGGTAGTGAGGGAGGGTGGTGAAGGAGGGTGGTGAAGGAGGATGGTGAAGGAGGATGGTGAAGGAGGGTGGTGAAGGAGGGTGGTGAAGGAAGGTGGTGAAGGACGGTAGTGAGGGAGGGTGGTGAAGGAGGGTGGTGAAGGAGGGTGGTGAAGGACGGTAGTGAGGGAGGGTGGTGAGGGAGGATGGTGAAGGAGGGTGGTGAAGGAGGATGGTGAAGGAGGGTGGTGAAGGAGGATGTTGAAGGAAGGTGGTGAAGGACGGTAGTGAGGGAGGGTGGTGAGGGAGGATGGTGAAGGAGGGTGGTGAAGGAGGATGGTGAAGGAGGGTGGTGAAGGAGGGTGGTGAAGGAAGGTGGTGAAGGACGGTAGTGAGGGAGGGTGGTGAAGGAGGATGGTGAAGGAGGGTGGTGAAGGAGGATGTTGAAGGAGGGTGGTGAAGGAGGGTGGTGAAGGACGGTAGTGAGGGAGGGTGGTGAAGGAGGATGGTGAAGGAGGGTGGTGAAGGAGGATGGTGAAGGAGGGTGGTGAAGGAGGATGGTGAAGGAGGGTGGTGAAGGAGGGTGGTGAAGGACGGTAGTGAGGGAGGGTGGTGAAGGAGGATGGTGAAGGAGGGTGGTGAAGGAGGGTGGTGAAGGAGGGTGGTGAAGGACGGTAGTGAGGGAGGGTGGTGAAGGAGGATGGTGAAGGAGGGTGGTGAAGGACGGTAGTGAGGGAGGGTGGTGAAGGAGGATGGTGAAGGAGGGTGGTGAAGGAGGATGGTGAAGGAGGGTGGTGAAGGAGGATGGTGAAGGAGGATGGTGAAGGAGGGTGGTGAAGGAGGGTGGTGAAGGAGGGTGGTGAAGGACGGTAGTGAGGGAGGGTGGTGAAGGAGGATGGTGAAGGAGGGTGGTGAAGGAGGGTGGTGAAGGAGGGTGGTGAAGGACGGTAGTGAGGGAGGGTGGTGAAGGAGGATGGTGAAGGAGGGTGGTGAAGGACGGTAGTGAGGGAGGGTGGTGAAGGAGGATGGTGAAGGAGGGTGGTGAAGGAGGATGGTGAAGGAGGGTGGTGAAGGAGAATGGTGAAGGAGGATGGTGAAGGAGGGTGGTGAAGGAGGGTGGTGAAGGAGGATGGTGAAGGAGGATGGTGAAGGAGGGTGGTGAAGGAGGGTGGTGAAGGACGGTAGTGAGGGAGGGTGGTGAAGGAGGATGGTGAAGTAGGGTGGTGAAGGAGGATGGTGAAGGAGGGTGGTGAAGGAGGATGGTGAAGGAGGATGGTGAAGGAGGGTGGTGAAGGAGGGTGGTGAAGGACGGTAGTGAGGGAGGGTGGTGAAGGAGGATGGTGAAGGAGGGTGGTGAAGGAGGGTGGTGAAGGAGGGTGGTGAAGGAGGATGGTGAAGGAGGGTGGTGAAGGAGGATGGTGAAGGAGGATGGTGAAGGAGGGTGGTGAAGGAGGATGGTGAAGGAGGATGGTGAAGGAGGGTGGTGAAGGAGGATGGTGAAGGAGGGTGGTGAAGAAGGATGGTGAAGGAGGATGGTGAAGGAGGGTGGTGAAGGAGGATGGTGAAGGAGGATGGTGAAGGAGGGTGGTGAAAGAGGGTGGTGAAGGAGGGTGGTGAAGGAGGATGGTGAAGGAGGGTGGTGAAGGAGGATGGTGAAGGAGGATGGTGAAGGAGGGTGGTGAAGGAGGATGGTGAAGGAGGATGGTGAAGGAGGGTGGTGAAGGAGGGTGGTGAAGGAAGGTGGTGAAGGACGGTAGTGAGGGAGGGTGGTGAAGGAGGGTGGTGAAGGAGGATGGTGAAGGAGGATGGTGAAGGAGGGTGGTGAAGGAGGGTGGTGAAGGAAGGTGGTGAAGGACGGTAGTGAGGGAGGGTGGTGAATGAGGGTGGTGAAGGAGGGTGGTGAAGGACGGTAGTGAGGGAGGGTGGTGAGGGAGGATGGTGAAGGAGGGTGGTGAAGGAGGATGGTGAAGGAGGGTGGTGAAGGAGGATGGTGAAGGAAGGTGGTGAAGGACGGTAGTGAGGGAGGGTGGTGAGGGAGGATGGTGAAGGAGGGTGGTGAAGGAGGATGGTGAAGGAGGGTGGTGAAGGAGGGTGGTGAAGGAAGGTGGTGAAGGACGGTAGTGAGGGAGGGTGGTGAAGGAGGATGGTGAAGGAGGGTGGTGAAGGAGGATGGTGAAGGAGGGTGGTGAAGGAGGGTGGTGAAGGACGGTAGTGAGGGAGGGTGGTGAAGGAGGATGGTGAAGGAGGGTGGTGAAGGAGGATGGTGAAGGAGGGTGGTGAAGGAGGATGGTGAAGGAGGGTGGTGAAGGAGGGTGGTGAAGGACGGTAGTGAGGGAGGGTGGTGAAGGAGGATGGTGAAGGAGGGTGGTGAAGGAGGGTGGTGAAGGAGGGTGGTGAAGGACGGTAGTGAGGGAGGGTGGTGAAGGAGGATGGTGAAGGAGGGTGGTGAAGGAGGGTGGTGAAGGAGGGAGGTGAAGGACGGTAGTGAGGGAGGGTGGTGAAGGAGGATGGTGAAGGAGGGTGGTGAAGGAGGATGGTGAAGGAGGGTGGTGAAGGACGGTAGTGAGGGAGGGTGGTGAAGGAGGATGGTGAAGGAGGGTGGTGAAGGAGGATGGTGAAGGAGGGTGGTGAAGGAGGATGGTGAAGGAGGATGGTGAAGGAGGGTGGTGAAGGAGGGTGGTGAAGGAGGATGGTGAAGGAGGATGGTGAAGGAGGGTGGTGAAGGAGGGTGGTGAAGGACGGTAGTGAGGGAGGGTGGTGAAGGAGGATGGTGAAGGAGGGTGGTGAAGGAGGATGGTGAAGGAGGGTGGTGAAGGAGGATGGTGAAGGAGGATGGTGAAGGAGGGTGGTGAAGGAGGGTGGTGAAGGACGGTAGTGAGGGAGGGTGGTGAAGGAGGATGGTGAAGGAGGGTGGTGAAGGAGGGTGGTGAAGGAGGGTGGTGAAGGACGGTAGTGAGGGAGGGTGGTGAAGGAGGATGGTGAAAGAGGGTGGTGAAGGAGGGTGGTGAAGGAGGGTAGTGAGGGAGGGTGGTGAAGGAGGATGGTGAAGGAGGATGGTGAAGGAGGGTGGTGAAGGAGGATGGTGAAGGAGGATGGTGAAGGAGGGTGGTGAAGGAGGGTGGTGAAGGAGGATGGTGAAGGAGGATGGTGAAGGAGGGTGGTGAAGGAGGGTGGTGAAGGACGGTAGTGAGGGAGGGTGGTGAAGGAGGATGGTGAAGGAGGGTGGTGAAGGAGGATGGTGAAGGAGGGTGGTGAAGGAGGATGGTGAAGGAGGATGGTGAAGGAGGGTGGTGAAGGAGGGTGGTGAAGGACGGTAGTGAGGGAGGGTGGTGAAGGAGGATGGTGAAGGAGGGTGGTGAAGGAGGATGGTGAAGGAGGGTGGTGAAGGAGGATGGTGAAGGAGGATGGTGAAGGAGGGTGGTGAAGGAGGATGGTGAAGGACGGTAGTGAGGAGGGTGGTGAAGGAGGATGGTGAAGGAGGGTGGTGAAGGAGGGTGGTGAAGGAGGGTGGTGAAGGACGGTAGTGAGGGAGGGTGGTGAAGGAGGATGGTGAAGGAGGGTGGTGAAGGAGGGTGGTGAAGGAGGATGGTGAAGGAGGGTGGTGAAGGAGGATGGTGAAGGAGGGTGGTGAAGGAGGGTGGTGAAGGAGGGTGGTGAAGGACGGTAGTGAGGGAGGGTGGTGAAGGAGGATGGTGAAGGAGGGTGGTGAAGGAGGGTGGTGAAGGAGGATGGTGAAGGAGGGTGGTGAAGGAGGATGGTGAAGGAGGGTGGTGAAGGAGGATGGTGAAGGAGGGTGGTGAAGGAGGATGGTGAAGGAGGGTGGTGAAGGAGGATGGTGAAGGAGGGTGGTGAAGGAGGATGGTGAAGGACGGTAGTGAGGGAGGGTGGTGAAGGAGGATGGTGAAGGAGGGTGGTGAAGGAGGGTGGTGAAGGAGGGTGGTGAAGGACGGTAGTGAGGGAGGGTGGTGAAGGAGGATGGTGAAGGAGGGTGGTGAAGGAGGGTGGTGAAGGAGGATGGTGAAGGAGGGTGGTGAAGGAGGATGGTGAAGGAGGGTGGTGAAGGAGGGTGGTGAAGGAGGGTGGTGAAGGACGGTAGTGAGGGAGGGTGGTGAAGGAGGATGGTGAAGGAGGGTGGTGAAGGAGGGTGGTGAAGGAGGATGGTGAAGGAGGGTGGTGAAGGAGGATGGTGAAGGAGGGTGGTGAAGGAGGATGGTGAAGGAGGGTGGTGAAGGACGGTAGTGAGGGAGGGTGGTGAAGGAGGATGGTGAAGGAGGGTGGTGAAGGAGGGTGGTGAAGGAGGATGGTGAAGGAGGGTGGTGAAGGAGGATGGTGAAGGAGGGTGGTGAAGGAGGATGGTGAAGGAGGGTGGTGAAGGAGGATGGTGAAGGAGGGTGGTGAAGGAGGGTGGTGAAGGACGGTAGTGAGGGAGGGTGGTGAAGGAGGGTGGTGAAGGACGGTAGTGAGGGAGGGTGGTGAGGGAGGATGGTGAAGGAGGGTGGTGAAGGAGGGTGGTGAAGGAGGGTGGTGAAGGAGGATGGTGAAGGAGGATGGTGAAGGAGGGTGGTGAAGGAGGGTGGTGAAGGAGGGTGGTAAAGGACGGTAGTGAGGGAGGGTGGTGAGAGAGGATGGTGAAGGAGGGTGGTGAAGGAGGGTGGTGAAGGACGGTAGTGAGGGAGGGTGGTGAGGGAGGGTGGTGAAGGAGGCGGGTGAAGGAGGATGGTGAAGGAGGGTGGTGAAGGAGGGTGGTGAAGGAGGGTGGTGAAGGAGGATGGTGAAGGAGGATGGTGAAGGAGGATGGTGAAGGAGGGTGGTGAAGGAGGATGGTGAAGGAGGATGGTGAAGGAGGGTGGTGAAGGAGGGTGGTGAGGGAGGATGGTGAAGGAGGATGGTGAAGGAGGATGGTGAAGGAGGATGGTGAAGGAGGGTGGTGAAGGAGGGTGGTGAGGGAGGATGGTGAAGGAGGGTGGTGAAGGAGGGTGGTGAAGGAGGATGGTGAAGGAGGGTGGTGAAGGAGGGTGGTGAAGGAGGGTGGTGAAGGAGGATGGTGAAGGAGGATGGTGAAGGAGGATGGTGAAGGAGGATGGTGAAGGAGGGTGGTGAAGGAGGATGGTGAAGGAGGGTGGTGAAGGAGGGTGGTGAAGGAGGATGGTGAAGGAGGATGGTGAAGGAGGATGGTGAAGGAGGGTGGTGAAGGAGGATGGTGAAGGAGGATGGTGAAGGAGGATGGTGAAGGAGGGTGGTGAAGGAGGATGGTGAAGGAGGGTGGTGAAGGAGGGTGGTGAAGGAGGATGGTGAAGGAGGATGGTGAAGGAGGATGGTGAAGGAGGGTGGTGAAGGAGGATGGTGAAGGAGGATGGTGAAGGAGGATGGTGAAGGAGGGTGGTGAAGGAGGGTGGTGAAGGAGGATGGTGAAGGAGGGTGGTGAAGGAGGGTGGTGAAGGAGGGTGGTGAAGGAGGATGGTGAAGGAGGATGGTGAAGGAGGATGGTGAAGGAGGGTGGTGAAGGAGGATGGTGAAGGAGGATGGTGAAGGAGGATGGTGAAGGAGGGTGGTGAAGGAGGGTGGTGAAGGACGGTAGTGAGGGAGGGTGGTGAGGGAGGATGGTGAAGGAGGGTGGTGAAGGAGGGTGGTGAAGGAGGATGGTGGAGGAGGGTGGTGAAGGAGGGTGGTGAAGGAGGGTGGTGAAGGAGGATGGTGAAGGAGGGTGGTGAAGGAGGATGGTGAAGGACGGTAGTGAGGGAGGGTGGTGAGGGAGGATGGTGAAGGACGGTAGTGAGGGAGGGTGGTGAGGGAGGATGGTGAAGGAGGGTGGTGAAGGAGGATGGTGAAGGAGGGTGGTGAAGGAGGGTGGTGAAGGAGGATGGTGAAGGAGGGTGGTGAAGGAGGATGGTGAAGGACGGTAGTGAGGGAGGGTGGTGAGGGAGGATGGTGAAGGAGGGTGGTGAAGGAGGATGGTGAAGGAGGGTGGTGAAGTAGGGTGGTGAAGGAGGGTGGTGAAGGAGGATGGTGAAGGACGGTAGTGAGGGAGGGTGGTGAGGGAGGATGGTGAAGGACGGTAGTGAGGGAGGGTGGTGAGGGAGGATGGTGAAGGAGGGTGGTGAAGGAGGATGGTGAAGGAGGGTGGTGAAGGAGGGTGGTGAAGGAGGATGGTGAAGGAGGGTGGTGAAGGAGGATGGTGAAGGACGGTAGTGAGGGAGGGTGGTGAGGGAGGATGGTGAAGGAGGGTGGTGAAGGAGGATGGTGAAGGAGGGTGGTGAAGGAGGATGGTGAAGGAGGATGGTGAAGGAGGGTGGTGAAGGAGGGTGGTGAAGGAGGATGGTGAAGGAGGATGGTGAAGGAGGGTGGTGAAGGAGGATGGTGAAGGAGGGTGGTGAAGGAGGATGGTGAAGGAGGGTGGTGAAGGAGGGTGGTGAAGGAGGGTGGTGAAGGAGGATGGTGAAGGAGGGTGGTGAAGGAGGGTGGTGAAGGAGGATGGTGAAGGACGGTAGTGAAGGAGGGTGGTGAAGGAGGATGGTGAAGGAGGGTGGTGAAGGAGGATGGTGAGGGAGGGTGGTGAGGGAGGATGGTGAAGGAGGGTGGTGAAGGAGGGTGGTGAAGGAGGGTGGTGAAGGAGGGTGGTGAGGGAGGATGGTGAAGGAGGGTGGTGAAGGAGGGTGGTGAGGGAGGATGGTGAAGGAGGGTGGTGAAGGAGGATGGTGAGGGAGGATGGTGAAGGAGGGTGGTGAGGGAGGGTGGTGAGGGAGGATGGTGAAGGAGGGTGGTGAAGGAGGATGGTGAAGGAGGGTGGTGAAGGACGGTAGTGAAGGAGGGTGGTGAAGGAGGATGGTGAAGGACGGTAGTGAAGGAGGGTGGTGAAGGAGGATGGTGAAGGAGGGTGGTGAAGGAGGATGGTGAGGGAGGGTGGTGAGGGAGGATGGTGAAGGAGGGTGGTGAAGGAGGATGGTGAAGGAGGGTGGTGAAGGAGGGTGGTGAGGGAGGATGGTGAAGGTGGGTGGTGAAGGAGGGTGGTGAGGGAGGATGGTGAAGGAGGGTGGTGAAGGAGGATGGTGAGGGAGGGTGGTGAGGGAGGATGGTGAAGGAGGGTGGTGAAGGAGGATGGTGAAGGAGGGTGGTGAAGGAGGATGGTGAAGGAGGGTGGTGAAGGAGGGTGGTGAAGGAGGATGGTGAAGGAGGGTGGTGAAGGAGGATGGTGAAGGAGGGTGGTGAAGGAGGATGGTGAAGGAGGGTGGTGAAGGAGGATGGTGAAGGAGGATGGTGAAGGAGGGTGGTGAAGGAGGATGGTGAAGGAGGGTGGTGAAGGAGGGTGGTGAAGGAGGATGGTGAAATAATTTCTAGACTTGTATAAAAATTTACATCATTCAATAGTTATTATTTGCAATGTTAAAACTTTTTCCATTAATATTAATTATGGTGGGAGTGTATATTGAAGCAGTGTGAACACGGGGACGAGGTAGTTGAACTAGGCTCTAACTACCAGTGAACTAGCAGAGGTGAGGAACCTTGATGCTAGTGGCTGGCTCTTGATACAAGGACTACACTTGCCCTTCCCTTTCAAGAATCGAACTCGGTTGCCCCAGAGCTGTAAGATGCCACTGGGTTTTGCGTTTTCCCCAGTAATAATATAACAACAACAACAACAATAACAACAATAATAATAATAATAATAATAACAACAATAATAATGTATTTTTTTATTAACACATCAGTTATTTCCCAGCCAGGCAGAGTGAACACAAAAAGAAGAAAAATTCCATCATTCACTCCAACACTGTCTTGCCAGAGGTGCGTTACACTACTGTTAAATAAACCGCTACATCAACACCACCCCTTCTTCAGAGTGCAGGCACTGTAATTCCCATCTCCAGGACTCAAGTCCGGCTTCCCAGTTTCCCTGAATCCCTTCATGTTACTTTGCTCACACTCCAACAGCACATCATAAAAACCATTCGTCTCCATTCGCTCCTAGCACGCTCACGCAGGCCTGCTCGAAGTCCAGGCCAGTCGCACACAAAACCTCCTATACCCCCTCCTTCCAACCTTTCCTAGGACGACCCCTACCCCGCCTTCCTTTCACTACAGATTTATATGCTCTCCAAGTCATTCTGCTTTGTTCCATCATCTCTAAATGTCCGAACCACCTCAACAACCCATCCTCAGCCTTCTGGATAATATTTTTAGTAATCCTGCACCTCCTCCTAATTTCCAAATTACGGATTCTCTGCATTATATCCACACCACACATTGCCCTCAGACACAACATCTCCACTGCCTCCAGCCTTCTCCTTGTTGCTACATTCACCACCCATTCTTCACACCCATATAAGGGCGCTGATATAACTACACTTTTCAAACGATCTAGTTTAAAATGGGTGGTCTTCCCACTGCACTTCTCGCCTCTCTAGTCTCGGCCCCCCAGTAAGCAAGATTGATGTACATTTTCATACAGATTTTTACAATATATTTTGTTGAGTTTTAGTTGCTGGTTCTGCTATTATTTGTTACACTTGGGATAGTTTGGAACTTATCATTCGATCTGCTTTGTGAACTTTTTGTGTCAGTCGTGGACACTGCCTATGCTCGCTTTTGGCCCAAGAAATTCTCACAAGTGAGGCAAGATTTCTGAGATCAAGTCACGAGACACAGCTCAGGTTTGTGAGGGACAAAGTCTATTTCGTAGTCTCCAGCGTATTACGTGGACCCTGTCAGGATTTCGGCATCGATGAGTTTTCAACTTATGTCTTTTCAGGTAAGTCATTTTGCAGATAAAAGACTATCATATGACGCTTGTGGACTTGGAATATCTCACACCAGAAAGAGAGTAACAGAGCATTTCTCAGTCCAGTCAGTAACACAGCTTCCAGTGTCTTGAGAGATCTGCTCTATTTTCGTGTCGATATTTCGAGCTAAGGTTCACCTCTTGTGGATATTATTGTATATTGATGTTTGGCATTTGAGACTTTCTGATGTATTATATTCTGAACTTGGACATTTAAGAGACCATGAATAACCTCGTACTATCCTACCTGGAACTTTACATGTAGTTAACTGTTGTCAGTGTTGATACAAGACTAACGAGTGAATGTATAATAAATTATTGGTTATGTTGTAATGTCAGTCAACTATTGGACTTAAGTGACTAAACAAGTCCTTACATTATATATTTGTCTGTGTTTTAAGGAATATAGACCACAAATACTGAAGTTCTCTTTTATTAAGCATCACTTGTACCTAAACATGAGTAAGTAAACAGTCTGACTCAACCTTCACTCATTCCTTATAGTTGATCTTCACATTATTTTGTATTACTAGATTGTGAATACTAAATGTTCTTTGTATCTTGTTGCTGTTGTCAACAACGGTATTCTGTTATCACAGAGGTGATAATAGAATTACGGGATAATAGAATGCCTCATCTTTTATGCCTCCACCACACCTCCCTCCCCCAGTCCTCCACCACACCTCCCTCCTCCAGCCCTCCATCACACCTCCCTCCTCCAGTCCTCCATCACACCTCCCTCCTCCAGCCCTCCATCACACCTCCCTCCCCCAGTCCTCCACCACACCTCCCTCCTCCAGCCCTCCATCACACCTCCCTCCCCCAGTCCTCCACCACACCTCCCTCCTCCAGCCCTCCATCACACCTCCCTCCCCCAGTCCTCCACCACACCTCCCTCCTCCAGCCCTCCATCACACCTCCCTCCCCCAGTCCTCCACCACACCTCCCTCCTCCAGCCCTCCATCACACCTCCCTCCTCCAGCCCTCCATCACACCTCCCTCCTCCAGCCCTCCATCACACCTCCCTCCCCCAGTCCTCCACCACACCTCCCTCCTCCAGCCCTCCATCACACCTCCCTCCCCCAGTCCTCCACCACACCTCCCTCCTCCAGCCCTCCATCACACCTCCCTCCTCCAGCCCTCCATCACACCTCCCTCCTCCAGCCCTCCATCACACCTCCCTCCTCCAGCCCTCCATCACACCTCCCTCCTCCAGCCCTCCATCACACCTCCCTCCTCCTACTCTCCATCACACCTCCCTCCTCCAGTCCTCCATCACACCTCCCTCCTCCAGCCCTCCATCACACCTCCCTCCTCCAGCCCTCCATCACACCTCCCTCCTCCAGTCCTCCATCACACCTCCCTCCCCCAGTCCTCCATCACACCTCCTTCCTCCAGCCCTCCATCACACCTCCCTCCTCCAGCCCTCCATCACACCTCCCTCCTCCAGTCCTCCATCACACCTCCCTCCTCCAGCCCTCCATCACACCTACTCTTCAACTTCCCATCACTTTCACTCCCAACACAAAATTAAAGTCCAATTTGCCTGAAATCAGATTTTCAACGTAACTCAACCCGGAGAAGTGCCACCTGGTGCCACCCACAGAGGTGCCACCTGGTGCCAACCACAGAGGTGCCACCCGCAGAAGCCACCTGGTGCCACCCACAGAGGTGCCACCTGGTGCCACCCACAGAGGTGCCACCTGGTGCCATCCACAGAGGTGCCACCTGGTGTCAACCAACAGAGGTGTCAGCTAGGGTTGTGTATAGTGTTGAGGCGTCAATCAGGGTTGTGTATGGTGTTGAGGTGTCAACCAGGGTTGTGTATGGTGTTGAGGTGTCAGCCAGGGTTGTGTCTGGTGTTGAAGTGTCAGCCAGGTTTGTGTCTGTCGAGGTGTCAGCCACGTTTGTATCTAGTGTTGAGGTGCCAACCAGGGTTGTGTCTAGTGTTGAGGTGTCAACCAGGGTTGTGTCTGTTGATGAGGTGTCAGCCAGGGTTGTGTCTGGTGTTGAGGTGTCAGCCAGGGTTGTGTCTAGTGCCGAGGTGTCAGCCAGGGTTGTGTCTGGTGTTGAGGTGTCAGCCAGGATTGTGTCTAGTGCTGAGATGTCAACCAGGGATGTGTCTAGTGTTGAGGTGTCAACCAGGGTTGTGTCTAGTGCTGAGGTGTCAGCCTGGGTTGTGTCTAGTGCTGAGATGTCAGCCAGGGTTTTGTCTGGTGTTGAGGTGTCAGCCAGAGTTGTGTCTGATGTTGAGGTGTCAGCCAGAGTTGTGTCTGGTGTTGAGGTGTCAGCCAGGGTTGTGTCTAGTGTCGAAGTGTCAGCCAGGGTAGCGTCTAGCGTTGAGGTGTCAGCCAGGGTTGTGTACAGGTGCTGACGCGTCAGCCACCAGGTACAGAGCTCTGCTTCCTTCTTCTCAACACACCATTCACAGGTAATTACATATCTCCACCACTGCAGTTGCTTTAAATTTCACACACACATAACATGACCTTCAGAGATCCTTCTAAGCCTTCCAACACAGCTTACAATTTCAACTTCACTCTTGCCCAAATTAACACACCTATAAACACAACAATCCCGGCCAGGTCGTCACCAACACACACAGCAGACTCACACACACGACACACACACACGCAACACACATCAACAGGCGTTTAATATGCACCTCTAGGCGGAGTATGTGACATGTTGCCCTAACTTTTACTTCCTGTTCGTCATATTCGTCTCGAAATTTAAGTCGTGTGTGTGTGTGTGTGTGTGTGTGTGTGTGTGTGTGTGTGTGTGTGTGTGTGTGTGTGTGTGTGTGTGTGTGTGTGTGTGTGTGTGTGTGTGTGTGTGCGTGTTTCTTCACTGGTATTTTTTCATGCTCAGAGTGAGAATCCACCAAAACATTCCCGTTGCATATTTTTCGTCTTGCTTCACATACTGTGGAGAAACACCTGCACCAGAGTATGGTTGATGATACTAGACTTACACCTGCATCAGAGTATGGTTGATGATACTACCCCAACACCTGCACCAGAGTATGGTTGATGATACTACCCCAACACCTGCACCAGAGTATGCTTGATGATACTACCCCAACACCTGCACCAGAGTATGCTTGATGACACCAGACCAACACCTGCACCAGAGTATGCTTGATGACACCAGACCAACACTTGCAACCAGAGTATGCTTGATGACACCTGCACCCCAGCAAGGCACACGACACCGAGGCACGAACTGCAGCAGAAAATATCGTGCAAGCCTGAGCGATATGCATCTGAGAATGCAATTAGTTAGCGAGGCAGTATGGATATTCTGAGGAGAGTGAGGGTGGCAGAGTATTGTGGGCGAGGCGGTGCGTGTAGACGTCCTGCCTGCAACACAAACACTACATTGTCAAACACACCACCAACATCTCGATAAATTGCGCAAGTACAGTAATAGATGGATGATGGGAATTACTTTGATTAAGAACCGGGTTATAGAAACTGGAGAAAACGAAAAGAAAGTGTGGGATAAAATATTGAAGGTATTACTGATGAAAAATGATAATGAAATATATAACTAAAATTATAGAAAACACGGACCATTTTTAATTCAGGATAATATATATATATATATATATATATATATATATATATATATATATATATATATATATATATATATATATATATATATATATATATATATATATATATATATGCAAACAATCGCAGACGGGCGAGTCTAAAAGTAACCGTGGACGGTGACACCTACACTACTCTGAGACCTCTCTCCCTGCTTTGGTTGCTCCCTTACAACATTGCACAGCTCCTGATGACGCACTGAGAGTGTGAAAGTACTTGAGCTAAAGTTTTCAACTTCCCCACTCCCCGTGGCTTCTCCTACATATATATATAATCTGTTGACAATATATGTTGAAAAAACTTAAAAGCACAAAACGGTCGTTAACGCTAGAAGCTACAAGTTAAGGAGAGGTGGTGAAGTAGACACTCCCGGGCTGACTGCCGGGAGGAAATAATGAAGAAGAGTTCCTGGCATTATCAACAGAGTGAAGAAGAGGAATTCTTATAAAGTAGGAGAGAAAAGGCACCGAATGGGTGGTAGAAAGGTACGTAAATAAATGGTTCAGAGAACCGACAAGCTGATAAATTAGACACATGTGCAACACTTGGGTATCTTTATAAAGATACCCAAGAAAGGTCTTCGTAGAAACAAAAGACAGGAATGAGTTAGACTTAGAACGCAGTAAGTATTTCACCAGCTGGAAACTGCAAATATATATATATATATATATATATATATATATATATATATATATATATATATATATATATATATATATATATATATATATATATATATATATATAACAATAACACATGCAGAGGAGAGACCAGGAGCTAGCTTCTGTAGCTACGACTGGTAGTTACATGTAAGTATTTACAAGGTTATGTTCCATGGAATAACTTAATTGTCCGGTTTTATATTAAATCACAAAAAAATCTGGGATGCGTGAGTGTACAGAATGTATGATAACTGTGCTCACGCACGGCGCCACAAATTCTCATTTTTTAGGTTATCCTAGGTAATTTACACATTTTACTCTGTAAGACTATTATAATCATCCAAAACTGTGTAACGTGTACCTAAATAAACTTTTATGCTTACAGCCTGCCTGTCCACCCACCCTGTGCCAATCCTAATGGGTGCCAACTTCGCCCACATGACTGCCACGCACTTGCCACTCACTGCCCTCCTCACAAGTGACGACCACAATGTCCCTGGAAGAAAAGGGTGGGTGTCGCTACCCCTGCTCGACTCTAGTCTTCACTACCAGGAAGGGTAGACCTAGTGTGTATCAGCTGCACCCAGCCAACTACGATCTATCAGTGTGGAAGTTCAACAACTTCCTGTGTGGAATGAGTTACTCTTGAAGGACCACTAATTGTCTAGGTTGTCCTGCGTCTTCAGGTCAGAGAATTCAAGGTGTGGTAATAGAGGGTCTGGAGTGCTCAGAGTATTCCCTTGGTATTGGAACTGAAAGAAGATTCAACTCGTCAGAATGGATGATAAGGGCCTCGGGGAAAGAGCTGCAGAAGAACATTATGGCTCGATTTTTTTATATAGACCTTGAAAGACTGCAGGAAGAAGTCACTTCTTACGAACCGGAAAGTTATTTGAAAACGTATACTTTTTAAGGACAGAAGGAAATTGTTGTAACTCGTATGTTGTAGACCCGAGGGTGAAGTAAAATAGGCACCTGTGTGACTATTTAATGATCCAAGTTTTCCAGTGGGTCAGGGAAAACAATATGTTTAATGAGGACAAATTTCTTTTACTCCGTTATGGATAACTTGAGGAAATAATAGATAACACGGAGTATACTACACAATCTAACGACAGAATAAAGCGAAAAAGTAGTGTGAAGGACCTGGGAGTGATAATGCCAGAGGATCTCACCTTCAAGGATCACAACAGTGTCCCTATCACAACTGCGAGGAAAATGATATGATGGATAATGAGAACATTCAAAACAATGAATGTCAAGTCACTTGTTCTCTGTGCTGGAATATTACCGTTCACTAGCAACCTCTTTCAAGGCAGGTGAAATTGCTGATCTAGATAATGTACAGAGAACCTTCCCTGCATGTGTTAGTTCAGTCAGGCACCTTAATTACTGGGAACGCTTGAAGTCCCTTGACCTGTACTCCCTGGAACGCAGGCGAGAAATATTCATCATTATATACACCTGGAAAAATCCTATAGGGACTGATCCCAAATATGCACACAGAATTACTCCATACGAGAGCAAAAGATTAGGCAGATGGCGCAACATACCCCCAATGAAAAGCAGGGGTGTCTTAAATACTTTAAGAGAAAACATAAGTGTCAGGGGCCCAAAACTGTTCAACTGCCTCGCAGCACACATAAGGGGAATTACCAATAGACCCCCTGGCTGTCTTCAAAAGGGAAGTAGAAATATACCTTCAAAAGGGAAGTAGAAATATACCTAAAGTCAGTACCAGATCAACCGGCTGTGGCTCAAACTTTGGATTGCGTGCGGCCAGCAGTAACAGTCTGGTGGATTAGGTCCTGATCCACCACCTGACCGTGGGGCCGTTGATCCCCGGAACACCCTCCAGGTAGCTCCAATTCACTAGCTGGAGAATTATTAGCGTCTTGAGTAAAAGTCACAATAACGTGTCTACAACAATTCACAATTATCGTATAATAAGCAGATTAAAGACATCGGTCCGTCTAGACTGTAACAAGGTGTTAGTGGACCTGATTGTAATGGTATGGGACCTGATTGTAATAGTAAAAGGTATGGGAGTTGAGAATGGTCCAGGACCTGTTTCCTGAGTGGTCTCCCGAAGGAAGCAGCGAAACGTAGCAAGGGCAAAACCCTTTCAACTTAAGTAGACTAAAAACAACGTAGATATTATTATTATTATTATTATTATTATTATTATTATTATTATTATTATTATTATTATATGTAGAGATAGGATTATGGAAGAGCGATAAGTTCGTATGGGTAATGAGGTTTGATTCATTGAAACAGTGGCACCAGTTCCTGGGATCAAGAGCTCTTGGAAGAAGAGCGAAGTAAATAAAAGTAATCTGTTCTTACTAGTTGAGACATGTTTACGTTGATGGATGAGGGCGCCCCGCCTCATCAAGCGGAGGTAATCAATAACATCAATCTTACAGAGTGAAGTAGCTGGGGATGTGGTGAGGCTAGAGAAGAGAGATGAGAGAGGTGAGGTGAAGAGATGGTAGTAGGAAGAGAGGTAAGATAGGAATAAGAGAGGAGGTGACAGTGGAGAAAGAGGTGAGAGGGAGGGTGGGAGAGAGAGAGAGAGAGAGAGAGAGAAACAATGTACCTGGAGTCGGTTTCCTGGGTTACCGTCCCGGAGGTTTGCTCTGTGACCAAGCCTCCGTCTTGTTGGCCTGATCTATCAGGTTGTTGGTGCCAGCTGTCCGCAGCCCAACGTATGGAACACAGACTTCTAAGAGTTTTGGGCCTTGTAAAGTTACTCTCAGTGTATTCATCGCTCCCCTGATTTTCACTGGTCGTATTTTGCACCGTCTGCCAAAACTCTTGTCATATGAAATTATTTCAGTGTGAAGATTTAGGAACAGTCCCTTCAAATATTTCCAGATGTAGATTATGACGTATCTCTCGTCTACATCCCAGTGAGTACAGTTAGAAGGACTTCAAGTGAACCCAGTAATTCTAGTACATAATTTATACGAGTAGTGAGGATTTTCTGTACGTTCTTTGTTCAGAAATTTAACCTGCCTTGTAAGGGGAGTAGTTAGTATACAACAATTTTCCAACCTAGAGAGAACAAGTGACTAGAATTTAATCATCACTGGCCTGGCAATCCTTGTTCCAAATGTTATCCAGCCTCTCAGTTTCCTTACGATTATGGAAATAACATTGTGATCACTGAATGCCAGATCCTCTGACATTATCACCCCCAGGTGTTTCACATTAACTTACATTCTACTGAAGGATTCGATTTTATCTTGTGTTCCGTTCTTGTCAATTTCCTCAATTTCTCCATAGCAGAGTAACTAAACTTTCTCCTCGTTGAATATCAAACTGTTGTCAGTGGCCCACTTAAAGACTTGATTCATATCAGCTTGAAGGTTTGCTGTGTCCTCAGTGGATGACATTCATACAGATTCTAGTATCGTCTGCAATGGAGTAAAAGGTACTATGATTTATGCCCCTGTCTATGTGGTATAAGAATAAGAAAGAAGTGTGGGACTAGCAGCGTGCCTTGAGGAACAACTTTTCCCTGTGGCTATTCCCGATTTCACCCTTCACTACTATATCTCTTGAGGTTCAAATTGTTAAGACATTGACTAGACACATAAACAAGACTGAACAGAAAGCAGCTGAGGAAGGAGGTGAGAGGTCAGGAAGTGAGAGGGTCAAGAAGGGAGGGGTCAAGGAGGGGTCAAGGAGGAGTCAAGGAGAGGTCAAGAAGAAAGTAAGGGAGGTCAGGAAGATACGGGGTCAGGAAGTGAGGGGTCAGGAAGGAAGTGAGGGGTCAGGAAGGAAGTGAGGTAGATCAGGAAGAGATGAGTCAGGAAGTGAGGGGTCAGGAAGGAAGTGAGGTAGATCAGGAAGAGATGAGTCAGGAAGTGAGGGGTCAGGAAGGAAGTGAGGTAGAGCAGGAAGAGAGGGGTCAGGAAGGAAGTGAGGTAGAGCAGGAAGAGATGAGTCAGGAAGTGAGGGGTCAGGAAGGAAGTGAGGTAGATCAGGAAGAGATGAGTCAGGAAGTGAGGGGTCAGGAAGGAAGTGAGGTAGAGCAGGAAGAGAGGGGTCAGGAAGGAAGTGAGGTAGATCAGGAAGTGAGGTAGATCAGGAAGTGAGGGGTCAGGAAGGAAGTGAGGTAGATCAGGAAGTGAGGTAGATCAGGAAGTGAGGTAGATCAGGAAGTGAGGGGTCAGGAAGGAAGTGAGGTAGATCAGGAAGTGAGGTAGATCAGGAAGTGAGGTAGATCAGGAAGTGAGGGGTCAGGAAGGAAGTGAGGTAGATCAGGAAGTGAGGTAGATCAGGAAGAGAGGGGTCAGGAAGTGAGTGGTCAGGAAGGAAGTGAGGTAGATCAGGAAGAGATGAGTCAGGAAGTGAGGGGTCAGGAAGGAAGTGAGGTAGATCAGGAAGAGATGAGTCAGGAAGTGAGGGGTCAGGAAGGAAGTGAGGTAGAGCAGGAAGAGAGGGGTCAGGAAGGAAGTGAGGTAGAGCAGGAAGAGAGGGGTCAGGAAGGAAGTGAGGTAGATCAGGAAGAGATGAGTCAGGAAGTGAGGGGTCAGGAAGGAAGTGAGGTAGATCAGGAAGAGATGAGTCAGGAAGTGAGGGGTCAGGAAGGAAGTGAGGTAGAGCAGGAAGAGAGGGGTCAGGAAGGAAGTGAGGTAGATCAGGAAGAGAGGGGTCAGGAAGGAAGTGAGGTAGATCAGGAAGTGAGGTAGATCAGGAAGTGTGGGGTCAGGAAGGAAGTGAGGTAGATCAGGAAGTGAGGTAGATCAGGAAGAGAGGGGTCAGGAAGTGAGGGATCAGAAAGGAAGTGAGGTAGATCAGGAAGAGGGGTCAGGAAGTGAGGGGTCGGGAAGAGAGGGGTCAGGAAGTGAGGGGTTAGGAAGGAAGTGAGGTAGATCAGGAAAAGAGGGGTCAGGAAGTGAGGGGTCAGGAAGTGAAGGGTCAGGTCAGATTACGCTGTATACATAAATCAATACAAATATATATATAAACACTGAGCAGCACTTAGCAACGTTGAAATCTGCCCAAGTATCACTGGTAGTGCGAGAATGAGTTGATATACGAGAATAACATACTGGGGGTCCGTGGTTAGATTCTCGACACGGATAACAACGATGGGCATGTTTCCTTACACCTGCTGTCCCTCTTCACCTAGAAGTAAGTACCTGGGTGTTAGTTGAATGTTGTGAGTGGCATCCCGAGGAGGGGGCTGGATATGGCTGGAATTTAAAATGGATAACTCGTAACCTGTAAACCTTATATGTATAACAGTAATAAAAGAGGAACACTTGCTTATCATAGAGAGGAAAGTGAGACGGAATGGAGCATGGGAGGAGAGGGGAGGCAGGGATGCAGGGTGAGGCAGGGATGCAGGGTGAGGCAGGGAGGCAGGGTGAGGCAGGGATGCAGGGGGAGGCAGGGATGCAGGGGGAGGCAGGGATGCAGGGTGAGGCAGGGGGAGGCAGGGATGCAGGGTGAGGCAGGGATGCAGGGTGAGGCAGGGATGCAGGGTGAGGCAGGGATGCAGGGTGAGGCAGGGATGCAGGGGAGGCAGGGATGCAGGGTGAGGCAGGGATGCAGGGGAGGCAGGGATGCAGGGTGAGGCAGGGATGCAGGGGAGGCAGGGATGCAGGGTGAGGCAGGGATGCAGGGTGAGGCAGGGATGCAGGGTGAGGCAGGGATGCAGGGGAGGCAGGGATGCAGGGTGAGGCAGGGATGCAGGGGAGGCAGGGATGCAGGGTGAGGCAGGGATGCAGGGTGAGGCAGGGATGCAGGGTGAGGCAGGGATGCAGGGTGAGGCAGGGATGCAGGGTGAGGCAGGGATGCAGGGGAGGCAGGGATGCAGGGTGAGGCAGGGATGCAGGGGAGGCAGGGATGCAGGGTGAGGCAGGGATGCAGGGTGAGGCAGAGATGCAGGGTGAGGCAGGGATGCAGGGTGAGGCAGGGATGCAGGGTGAGGCAGGGATGCAGGGTGAGGCAGGGATGCAGGGGAGGCAGGGATGCAGGTTGAGGCAGGGATGCAGGGTGAGGCAGGGATGCAGGGGGAGGCAGGGATGCAGGGTGAGGCAGGGATGCAGGGGGAGGCAAGGATGCAGGGTGAGGCAGGGATGCAGGGGGAGGCAGGGATGCAGGGTGATGCAGGGTGAGGCAGGGATGCAGGGTGAGGCAGGGATGCAGGGTGAGGCAGGGATGCAGGGGGAGGCAGGGATGCAGGGTGAGGCAGGGATGCAGGGTGAAGCAGGGATGCAGGGGGAGGCAGGGATGCAGGGTGAGGCAGGGATGCAGGGTGAGGCAGGGATGCAGGGGGAGGCAGGGATGCAGGGTGAGGCAGGGATGCAGGGGAGGCAGGGATGCAGGGTGAGGCAGGGATGCAGGGGAAGGCAGGGATGCAGGGTGAGGTAGGGATGCAGGGTGAGGCAGGGTGTATAAAAGAGAGTGCACAAAGAAATGGGTAATAGGACAGCTAATGGAGGGGGATGTAATTAAAGTGACAAGCTAAGAGGAAATTAAGGCAACAGTCAGACGGAGGGGAAAGGAACCACTTGGAGAAAAAATTAGTGAGCGGAAAAAGATTTTGGAGGAGGAAGAGGAAGAGGAATGGTGGCGGCGGCGGCGGCGGCGGCGGCAACGGCGGCGGTGGTAGCAGTGGTAGCGGCAGTGGTAGCAGCAGCAGCAGCAACAACAACAGCAGCAGTGATAGCAGCAGCAGCAGCAGCAGCAACAGTAGTGGTAGCAGCAAGAGCAGCAGCAACAGCAGCAACAACAGCAGCAGCAGTGGTAGCAGCCGCAGCAACAGCAGCCGCAGCAACAGCAGCAGTGGTAGCAGCAGCAGCAGGAACAGCAGCAGCAGCAGCAGCAGCAGCAAGACCGCGGTAAGAGGGGGGCAGCAAAATGCTACAACTAATGTGTGCTTAGAAAACCTTAACGATGGACTAAACACTAAAGACTGGACACCACAAACTTAGCTCTGCTTCCACAGTTACAAACTGGTCACAAGAGTTACCATAATCACCTCAACACAGTACAAGGCTGCGCTGAACAAGACGACCTCTGCGGGATATAATAACTATTACACATGTTATACTTGTCGATATTACATACCACTGTTATATTAAGAGAGACACCATTAAGCTTTATCTACTGTGAGTTCTTCAGCTTATTCCTCTAGAGTGAGCGTAGCTAACTGAAGGATGAAGCATTCCTTGATTAAAGCTTATAAGCCTTGATAACCCAAGAAAACCCAACAGTGTATCTTACTTCCACTGGGGTTATTTGGTACTCTCCCCAGAATATACGACGCAATAACTGACTATAACATAGCTGACAGTTTACAAATAGATGTGACAGGTGAACTAAAGCTTGCCCATGTATCTCGCCTTACTCGGGGATTGAACACGGGTCCATTCAGTTGTGAGACGAACTACTAAGCTAGGCGTGGTTTTATGCTGCGTTGGCTGTCACCAGCAGCACGTAGAGGCCTCCTGAGACGATATTAAGGGGCGCCTCTCCTCTATATATCGTAGACAAGTGGCGGATATAGAGTTTTGGCGGGGTGGGGGGGGGTGGGGGGGGAGGTAATGGGGAACCGCTTAAAATTGGATGATATAGTGAACGGAGGATCGATAAGGAAGAGAAGAGAGATTATTCACTCTCGTCCTCGCATCACCATCGCCAAAATTCACACACCATTACTACATTAACCACCCCTGCCATGGCCACACCCCACCACCATAACACTACATACCCCACCACCATAACACTACATACCCCACCACCATAACACTACATACCCCACCACCATAACACTACATACCCCACCACCATAACACTACATACCCCACCACCATAACACTACATACCCCACCACCATAACACTACATACCCCACCACCATAACACTACATACCCCACCACCATAACACTACATACCCCACCACCATAACACTACATACCCCACCACCATAACACTACATACCCCATCATCACACTACATACCCCACCACTATAACACTACATACCCCACCACCATAACACTACATACCCCACCATCATAACACTACATACCCCACCACCATAACACTACATACCCCACCATCATAACACTACATACCCCACCACCATAACACTACATACCCCACCACCATAACACTATATACCCCACCACCATAACACTACATACCCCACCACCATAACACTACATACCCCATCATAACACTACATACCCCACCACCATAACACTACATACCCCACCACCATAACACTACATACCCCACCACCATAACACTACATACCCCACCATCATAACACTACATACCCCACCACCATAACACTACATACCCCACCACCATAACACTACACACCCCACCACCATAACACTACATACCCCACCACCATAACACTACACACCCCACCACCATAACACTACATACCCCACCACCAAAACACTACATACCCCACCACCATAACACTACATACCCCACCACCATAACACTACACACCCCACCACCATAACACTACATACCCCACCACCATAACACTACATACCCCACCACCATAACACTACATACCCCACAACCATAACACTACATACCCCACCACCATAACACTACACACCCCACCACCATAACACTACATACCCCACCACCATAACGCTACATACCCCACCACCATAACACTACATACCCCACCACCATAACACTACATACCCCACCACCATAACACTACATACCCCACCAACATAACACTACACACCCCACCACCATAACACTACATACCCCACCACCATAACACTACATACCCCACCACCATAACACTACATACCCCACCACCATAACACTACATACCCCACCACCATAACACTACATACCCCACCACCATAACACTACATACCCCACCACCATAACACTACATACCTCACCACCATAACACTACATACCCCACCACCATAACACTACATACCCCACCACCATAGCACTACATACCCCACCACCATAACACTACATACCCCACCACCATAACACTACATACCCCACCACCATAACACTACATACCCCACCACCATAACGCTACATACCCCACCACCATAACACTACATACCCCACCACCATAACACTACATACCCCACCACCATAACACTACATACCCCACCACCATAACACTACATACCCCACCACTATAACACTACATACCCCACCACCATAACACTACATACCCCACCACCATAACACTACATACCCCACCACCATAACACTACATACCCCACCACCATAACACTACATACCCCACCACCAACACACTACACACCCAACCACCACAACACTACACAACCCACCACCACAACACTACACACCCCACAACCACAACACTACACAACCCACCACCACAACACTACACACCCCACCACCACAACACTACACACCCCACCACAACAACACTACACAACCCACCACCACAACACTACATACCCCACCACCACAACACTACACACCCAACCACCACAACATTACGCACCCCACCACCACAAACTACATACCCCACCACCACAACACTACACACCCCACCACCACAACACTACACACCCCAGCACCACAACACTACACACCCCACCACCACAAACTACATACCCCACCACCACAACACTACACACCCCACCACCACAACACTACACACCCCACCACCACAACACTACACACCCCACCACAACACTACACAACCCACCACCACAACACTACACAACCCACCACAACACTACACAACCCACCATCACAACACTACACAACCCACCACCACAACACCACACACCACACCACCACAACACTACACAACCCACCACCACAACACTACACACCACACCACCACAACACTACACAACCCACCACCACAACACTACACAACCCACCACCACAACACTACACAACCCACCATCACAACACTACACAACCCACCACCACAACACCACACACCACACCATCACAACACTACACAACCCACCACCACAACACTACACAACCCACCACCACAACACAACACAACCCACCACCACAACACTACACAACCCACTACCACAACACTACACAACCCACCACCACAACACTACACAGCCCACCACCACAACACTACACAACCCACCACCACAACACCACACACCACACCACCACAACACTACACAACCCACCACCACAACACTACACAACCCACCACCACAACACTACACAACCCACCACCACAACACTACACAACCCACCACCACAACACCACACACCACACCACCACAACACTACACAACCCACCATCACAACACTACACAGCCCACCACCACAACACTACACAACCCACCACCACAACACTACACAACCCACCACCACAACACTACACAACCCACCACCACAACACTACACAACCCACCACCACAACACTACACAACCCACCACCACAACACTACACAACCCACCATCACAACACTACACAGCCCACCACCACAACACTACACAACCCACCATCACAACACTACACAACCCACCACCACAACACTACACACCACACCATCACAACACTACACAACCCACCACCACAACACTACACACCCCACCATCACAACACTACACAACCCACCACCACAACACTACACACCCCACCACCACAACACTACACAACCCACCACCACAACACTACACACCCCACCATCACAACACTACACAACCCACCACCACAACACTACACACAACACTATCACAACACTACACAACCCACCACCACAACACTACACAACCCACCACCACAACACTACACACCCCACCATCACAACACTACACAACCCACCACCACAACACTACACACCCCACCACCACAACACTACACAACCCACCACCACAACACTACACACCCCACCATCACAACACTACACAACCCACCACCACAACACTACACAACCCACCATCACAACACTACACAACCCACCACCACAACACTACACACCCCACCATCACAACACTACACAACCCACCACCACAACACTACACAACCCACCACCACAACACTATACACCCCACCATCACAACACTACACAACCCACCACCACAACACTACACACCCCACCATCACAACACTACACAACCCACCACCACAACACTACACAACCCACCATCACAACACTACACAACCCACCACCACAACACTACACACCCCACCATCACAACACTACACAACCCACCACCACAACACTACACACCCCACCACCACAACACTACACAACCCACCACCACAACACTACACAACCCACCACCACAACACTACACACCCCACCATCACAACACTACACAACCCACCACCACAACACTACACAACCCACCATCACAACACTACACACCCCACCACCACAACACTACACAACCCACCATCACAACACTACACAACCCACCACCACAACACTACACACCCCACCATCACAACACTACACAACCCACCACCACAACACTACACACCCCACCATCACAACACTACACAACCCACCTCCACAACACTACACACCCCACCATCACAACACTACACAACCCACCACCACAACACTACACAACCCACCATCACAACACTACACACCCCACCACCACAACACTACACACCCCACCATCACAACACTACACAACCCACCACCACAACACTACACAACCCACCATCACAACACTACACACCCCACCACCACAACACTACACAACCCACCACCACAACACTACACACCCCACCACCACAACACCACATAACCCACCACCACAACACTACATAACCCACCACCACAACACTACACAACCCACCACCACAACACTACACAACCCACCACCACAACACTACACAACCCACCACCACAACACTACACAACCCACCACCACAACACTACACAACCCACCACCACAACACCACATAACCCACCACCACAACACCACATACCCCACCACCACAACACTACACAACCCACCACCACAACACTACACACCCCACCACCACAACACTACACAACCCACCATCATAACACTACACAACCCACCATCACAACACTACACAGCCCACCACCACAACACTACACAACCCACCATCACAACACCACATACCCCACCACCACAACACTACACAACCCACCACCACAACACTACACAACCCACCACCACAACACTACACAACCCACCACCACATCACTACACAACCCACCACCACAACACTACACAACCCACCACCACAACACTACACAACCCTCCACCACAACACTACACAACCCACCACCACAACACTACACAACCCACCACCACAACACTACACAACCCACCACCACAACACTACACAACCCACCACCACAACACTACACACCCCACCATCACAACACCACATACCCCACCACCACAACACTACACAGCCCACCACCACAACACTTCACAACCCACCATCACAACACTACACAACCCACCATCACAACACTACACAACCCACCATCATAACACTACACAACCCACCATCACAACACTACACACCCCACCACCACAACACTACACACCCCACCACCACAACACTACACACCCCACCATCACAACACCACATACCCCACCACCACAACACTACACAGCCCACCACCACAACACTACACAACCCACCATCACAACACTACACAACCCACCATCACAACACTTCACAACCCACCATCATAACACTACACAACCCACCATCACAACACTACACAACCCACCATCACAACACTACACACCCCACCACCACAACACTACACACCACACCATCACAACACCACATAACCCACCACCACAACACCACATACCCCACCACCACAACACTACACACCCCACCACCACAACACTACACAACCCACCACCACAACACTACACACCACACCATCACAACACCACATAACCCACCACCACAACACCACATAACCCACCACCACAACAACACATACCCCACCACCACAACACTACACAACCCACCACCACAACACTACACACCCCACCACCACAACACTACACAACCCACCATCATAACACTACACAACCCACCATCACAACACTACACAACCCACCATCACAACACTACACACCCCACCATCACAACACTACACAACCCACCACCACAACACTACATAACCCACCATCACAACACTACACACCCCACCACCACAACACTACACACCCCACCATCACAACACTACACAACCCACCATCACAACACTACACAACCCACCACCACAAAACTACATAACCCACCATCATAACACTACACACCCCACCACCACAACACTACACACCCCACCATCACAACACTACACACCCCACCACCACAACACTACACAACCCACCACCACAACACTACACACCCCACCACCACAACACTACACACCCCACCACCACAACACTACACACCCCACCATCACAACACTACATAACCCACCACCACAACACTACACACCCCACCATCACAACACTACACAACCCACCACCACAACACTACACACCCCACCACCACAACACTACACACCCCACCATCACAACACTACACACCCCACCACCACAACACTACACAACCCACCATCACAACACTACACAACCCACCACCACAACACTACACACCCCACCACCACAACACTACACACCCCACCATCACAACACTACACACCCCACCACCACAACACTACACAACCCACCATCACAACACTACACAACCCACCATCACAACACTACACAACCCACCATCACAACACTACACAACCCACCATCACAACACTAAACAACCCACCACCACAACACTACACAACCCACCATCACAACACTACACAACCCACCACCACAACACTACACACCCCACCATCACAACACTACACACCCCACCACCACAACACTACACAACCCACCATCACAACACAACACAACCCACCACCACAACACTACACAACCCACCACCACAACACTACACACCCCACCACCACAACACTACACAACCCACCATCACAACACTACACAACCCACCACCACAACACTACACAACCCACCATCACAACACTACACAACCCACCACCACAACACTACACAACCCACCATCACAAGACTACACAACCCACCATCACAACACTACACAACCCACCATCACAACACTACACAACCCACCATCACAACACTACACAACCCACCACCACAACACTACACAACCCACCACCACAACACTACACAACCCACCACCACAACACTACACAACCCACCACCACAACACTACACACCCCACCACCACAACACTACACAACCCACCATCACAACACTACACAACCCACCACCACAACACTACACAACCCACCATCACAACACTACACAACCCACCATCACAACACTACACACCCCACCACCACAACACTACACAACCCACCATCACAACACTACACAACCCACCACCACAACACTACACAACCCACCATCACAACACTACACAACCCACCACCACAACACTACACAACCCACCATCACAACACTACACAACCCACCATCACAACACTACACAACCCACCACCACAACACTACACAACCCACCATCACAACACTACACAACCCACCATCACAACACTACACAACCCACCATCACAACACTACACACCCCACCACCACAACACTACACACCCCACCACCACAACACTACACAACCCACCACCACAACACTACACACCCCACCATCACAACACTACACACCCCACCACCACAACACTACACACCCCACCACCACAACACTACACAACCCACCACCACAACACTACACACCCCACCATCACAACACTACACAACCCACCATCACAACACTACACACCCCACCATCACAACACTACACACCCCACCATCACAACACTACACACCCCACCATCACAACACTACACAACCCACCATCACAACACTACACACCCCACCATCACAACACTACACACCCACCATCACAACACTACACACCCACCATCACAACACTACACACCACACCATCACAACACTACACAACCCACCATCACAACACTACACACCCCACCATCACAACACTACACACCCACCATCACAACACCACACACCACACCATCACAACACCACACACCACACCATCACAACACCACACACCACACCATCACAACACCACACACCACACCATCACAACACTACACACCCCACCATCACAACACCACACACCACACCATCACAACACTACACACCCCACCATCACAACACTACACAACCCACCACCACAACACTACACACCCCACCATCACAACACTACACACCCCACCATCACAACACTACACAACCCACCACCACAACACTACACAACCCACCATCACAACACTACACACCCCACCACAACACTACACACCCCACCATCACAACACTACACAACCCACCACCACAACACTACACAACCCACCATCACAACACTACACACCCCACCACCACAACACTACACAACCCACCACCACAACACTACACACCCCACCACCACAACACCACATAACCCACCACCACAACACTACATAACCCACCACCACAACACTACACAACCCACCACCACAACACTACACAACCCACCACCACAACACTACACAACCCACCACCACAACACTACACAACCCACCACCACAATACTACACAACCCACCACCACAACACCACATAACCCACCACCACAACACTACATAACCCACCACCACAACACTACACAACCCACCACCACAACACTACACACCCCACCACCACAACACTACACACCCCACCACCACAACACTACACAACCCACCATCACAACACTACATAACCCACCACCACAACACTACACAACCCACCACCACAACACTACACAACCCACCACCACAACACTACACAACCCACCACCACAACACTACACACCACACCATCACAACACCACATAACCCACCACCACAACACCACATAACCCACCACCACAACAACACATACCCCACCACCACAACACTACACAACCCACCACCACAACACTACACACCCCACCACCACAACACTACACAACCCACCATCATAACACTACACAACCCACCATCACAACACTACACAACCCACCATCACAACACTACACACCCCACCATCACAACACTACACAACCCACCACCACAACACTACATAACCCACCATCACAACACTACACACCCCACCACCACAACACTACACACCCCACCATCACAACACTACACAACCCACCATCACAACACTACACAACCCACCACCACAAAACTACATAACCCACCATCATAACACTACACACCCCACCACCACAACACTACACACCCCACCATCACAACACTACACACCCCACCACCACAACACTACACAACCCACCACCACAACACTACACACCCCACCACCACAACACTACACACCCCACCACCACAACACTACACACCCCACCATCACAACACTACATAACCCACCACCACAACACTACACACCCCACCATCACAACACTACACAACCCACCACCACAACACTACACACCCCACCACCACAACACTACACACCCCACCATCACAACACTACACACCCCACCACCACAACACTACACAACCCACCATCACAACACTACACAACCCACCACCACAGCACTACACACCCCACCACCACAACACTACACACCCCACCATCACAACACTACACACCCCACCACCACAACACTACACAACCCACCATCACAACACTACACAACCCACCATCACAACACTACACAACCCACCATCACAACACTACACAACCCACCATCACAACACTACACAACCCACCACCACAACACTACACAACCCACCATCACAACACTACACAACCCACCACCACAACACTACACACCCCACCATCACAACACTACACACCCCACCACCACAACACTACACAACCCACCATCACAACACAACACAACCCACCACCACAACACTACACAACCCACCACCACAACACTACACACCCCACCACCACAACACTACACAACCCACCATCACAACACTACACAACCCACCACCACAACACTACACAACCCACCATCACAACACTACACAACCCACCACCACAACACTACACAACCCACCATCACAAGACTACACAACCCACCATCACAACACTACACAACCCACCATCACAACACTACACAACCCACCATCACAACACTACACAACCCACCACCACAACACTACACAACCCACCACCACAACACTACACAACCCACCACCACAACACTACACAACCCACCACCACAACACTACACACCCCACCACCACAACACTACACAACCCACCATCACAACACTACACAACCCACCACCACAACACTACACAACCCACCATCACAACACTACACAACCCACCATCACAACACTACACACCCCACCACCACAACACTACACAACCCACCATCACAACACTACACAACCCACCACCACAACACTACACAACCCACCATCACAACACTACACAACCCACCACCACAACACTACACAACCCACCATCACAACACTACACAACCCACCATCACAACACTACACAACCCACCACCACAACACTACACAACCCACCATCACAACACTACACAACCCACCATCACAACACTACACAACCCACCATCACAACACTACACACCCCACCACCACAACACTACACACCCCACCACCACAACACTACACAACCCACCACCACAACACTACACACCCCACCATCACAACACTACACACCCCACCACCACCTTTCTCACCCTGCACACTGACAGTTCCTACACTACCTTCCTTGACCTTAAATCCGCTTTCGATGTAGCCAACCGACATGTAATAATTAGTGAACTTGCCAGAATGGATGTTGGAGGATGGCTTCTCCGCTGGATTAAAGGCTACCTGTCCAACAGAAAATCGTCTGTGTTGTTCCAGGGACATAGAAGTGTAACTAAAGACTTTGAATTAGGAACCCCACAGGGAGGTGTGCTCAGTCCCACACTGTTCAATATTCTAATTAATGCATTACTTAATGCTATGCCTAGTCAGCCCCATAATTATGTGATTAGTTTTGCTGATGATATAATGATTCACACCACCGGATTCTCCAACACCCAAAACATTCTTAATCATGTACTAGCCTCGTGTCAGGACCTGGGGTTGATAATCTCTACTGATAAAACAAAGATACTCAATAGGCGTCCTCCTCGACAGAGAGGCACAGTTCGTCAGATCCAATTGCATGATGGGTCTCTTCTAGAATATGTAAGCAGATACAGGTATCTAGGCTTTGAGGTTCCACTACTTGGACCTGTTGTAACAAGACTTTGTCGCCAATACAAAGAACGACTAAGAGCACTTAGAGTTGTGGCAGGGCTTCACCCCAGGTATGGTGCTAATGTTAAAATTGTGAAAATGATGTATCTTGCTTATATTAGATCATTGGTTGATTATGCTGCGCCACTACTTGCTCTTGTGTCTGACTGGAAGCTTGGAGGGCTGGAAAAACTGCAGAACGAAGCAATGAGGATCATCCTAGGATGCCCTCGTACTGCCAAAATTTTAAATATGCAAAAAGAACTTGATATTCCAAGCATCAGAGATCGTGTTACTGAAAGAAATATCCTAATTGGGGTTAATATGCTCAGGCAAGCTCATTCAAACCCCTGCACAGAAGCCCTCCAAACTTTCCTCAGCACTGGTGAACACTCCTCCAGATGGATCGAAAAGACTGGAACCGACCTCCGCATGAATCAGATACATGATCTATGTCAAGTAAGGCAACAGCGGCACTTCTCCGCTCCATGGAATATTACCCCATTCCAAACTACCATTCCTCCATTTCCCCCCAAACTACTTCTTAAATCACAACCAAAACTTCGCCTTGAAGCCAAACATGAGGCCTTAAGCTGTATTGATAACTTAGTCACACAGCACACACTCTCGCAAATTATTTACGTTGATGGTTCTGTTCACCAATCCACTGGTGCAGCTGGTAGTGCTGCTGTTGTCGTACAGAGTGATGGCTCTCTTAAAGAAATTGGAGCACGCATCAATAATTGGGCCTCTACCCTTCAGACAGAACTGTTTGCCATACTCCTTGCACTGAAATGCATCTATGTATCAAAGATTGACAGTTTAATTGTAACTGATTCTCTGTCATCCATAAATGCTCTCAACTCATTAAGCATAAATTGTGGCATGCTTGTGTCAGAAGCCAGACACAGGTATGGTAGGATTGTGGACAGTGGAGTCAGAGTGCACATGCTGTGGATTCCATCTCACATTGGTCTTCAGATGCATGATAGAACTGATAAATTGGCTAAGCTGTATGCTTTCAAAGAGGGAGTAGATTACAATCTTGGCTTGTCAGGTAGTAGTTTGAGAACAATAATACGAAAAGAACTTCAGCTGAATTTTATGGACTTAAGGCTCAGGGAGATTGACACCAGTGAGTCCATCTATCATCATTCTATCATGCAGGAGGAGCCACATGTCTATGGTGCATCCAACAAAATAAGCAGACTCTTGGATGTCACTACCGCCCGGCTCCGGCTGGGTTACAAGTATCTTTGGCAGGTTAAATCACCACCACCAGATGTAGACCAAACGAAATGTAAACTTTGCCAGATGGATTATTGTCACACCCTGCGTCATTATGTACTGGAGTGCGATAAAATTAATGAATTTAGAAACAACTCACTCAGAAGTGTTCAAGAAATGGCTAAGTATTTTATCCACAGTGGTATATTACAGACCATTCTGGAGAAATACCCTGACTTTGCTAGCTGTAAATAAAGCATTACCACATGTGTGCATGTGTGTGTGTGTGTGTGTGTGTGTGTGTGTGTGTGTGTGTGTGTGTGTGTGTGTGTGAGTATGAGTGTGTGTGTGTATGAGTGTGAGTGTGTGTATGAGTGTGTGTGAGTATGAGTGTGTGTGCGTGTGTGTATGAGTTTGTGTGTGTGTGTGTGTGTGTGTGTTTATGTGTGTGTGTGTATGAATTTGTATGTGTGTGTGTGTGTGTGTGTGTGTGTGTGAGAGAGAGAGAGACTCAGCAATCAACATTTGCACCAACAACTCACTACAGTTGTGACCGGGTGTGGAAGTGTGAATTGCTCATTACTCTAAAATTTGTTCATGATTGCAGCCATGTATAAACGTAAGTAACCATTCTTACAGTATTCATTACCTTTGTAACTTGTGAGTTCATTACCTTTGTAACTTGTGAGTTCATTACCTTGTACCTAGTTCAGCCATCAAAACTTTGGAGCCCGGTCCCTGGACCCATTGTGTACCTCTGTAATCTGTAAATACCTTTGTAACTTGTAATGATTGTGACTAGACCTACCTGGAGTTCATTACCTTTGTAAATTGTGAGTTCATTACCTTTGTAAATTGTGAATTCATTGCCTCTGTAACTTGCTCAGCTATCAAAACTTTGAGGCCCAGTCCCTGGACCCATTATGTAACAGGATGGGTATGGGGTGCATAATAAACATATTAAACTAATTAAACTAACCCCACCACCACAACACTACACACCCCACCACCACAACACTACACAACCCACCACCACAACACTACACACCCCACCATCACAACACTACACAACCCACCATCACAACACTACACACCCCACCATCACAACACTACACACCCCACCATCACAACACTACACACCCCACCATCACAACACTACACAACCCACCATCACAACACTACACACCCCACCATCACAACACTACACACCCACCATCACAACACTACACACCCACCATCACAACACTACACACCACACCATCACAACACTACACAACCCACCATCACAACACTACACACCCCACCATCACAACACTACACACCCACCATCACAACACCACACACCACACCATCACAACACCACACACCACACCATCACAACACCACACACCACACCATCACAACACCACACACCACACCATCACAACACTACACACCCCACCATCACAACACCACACACCACACCATCACAACACTACACACCCCACCATCACAACACTACACAACCCACCACCACAACACTACACACCCCACCATCACAACACTACACACCCCACCATCACAACACTACACAACCCACCACCACAACACTACACAACCCACCATCACAACACTACACACCCCACCACCACAACACTACACACCCCACCATCACAACACTACACAACCCACCACCACAACACTACACAACCCACCATCACAACACTACACACCCCACCACCACAACACTACACAACCCACCACCACAACACTACACACCCCACCACCACAACACCACATAACCCACCACCACAACACTACATAACCCACCACCACAACACTACACAACCCACCACCACAACACTACACAACCCACCACCACAACACTACACAACCCACCACCACAACACTACACAACCCACCACCACAACACTACACAACCCACCACCACAACACCACATAACCCACCACCACAACACCACATACCCCACCACCACAACACTACACAACCCACCACCACAACACTACACACCCCACCACCACAACACTACACAACCCACCATCATAACACTACACAACCCACCATCACAACACTACACAGCCCACCACCACAACACTACACAACCCACCATCACAACACCACATACCCCACAACCACAACACTACACAACCCACCACCACAACACTACACAACCCACCACCACAACACTACACAACCCACCACCACATCACTACACAACCCACCACCACAACACTACACAACCCACCACCACAACACTACACAACCCTCCACCACAACACTACACAACCCACCACCACAACACTACACAACCCACCACCACAACACTACACAACCCACCACCACAACACTACACAACCCACCACCACAACACTACACACCCCACCATCACAACACCACATACCCCACCACCACAACACTACACAGCCCACCACCACAACACTTCACAACCCACCATCACAACACTACACAACCCACCATCACAACACTACACAACCCACCATCATAACACTACACAACCCACCATCACAACACTACACACCCCACCACCACAACACTACACACCCCACCACAACAACACTACACACCCCACCATCACAACACCACATACCCCACCACCACAACACTACACAGCCCACCACCACAACACTACACAACCCACCATCACAACACTACACAATCCACCATCACAACACTTCACAACCCACCATCATAACACTACACAACCCACCATCACAACACTACACAACCCACCATCACAACACTACACACCCCACCACCACAACACTACACACCACACCATCACAACACCACATAACCCACCACCACAACACCACATACCCCACCACCACAACACTACACACCCCACCACCACAACACTACACAACCCACCACCACAACACTACACACCACACCATCACAACACCACATAACCCACCACCACAACACCACATAACCCACCACCACAACAACACATACCCCACCACCACAACACTACACAACCCACCACCACAACACTACACACCCCACCACCACAACACTACACAACCCACCATCATAACACTACACAACCCACCATCACAACACTACACAACCCACCATCACAACACTACACACCCCACCATCACAACACTACACAACCCACCACCACAACACTACATAACCCACCATCACAACACTACACACCCCACCACCACAACACTACACACCCCACCATCACAACACTACACAACCCACCATCACAACACTACACAACCCACCACCACAAAACTACATAACCCACCATCATAACACTACACACCCCACCACCACAACACTACACACCCCACCATCACAACACTACACACCCCACCACCACAACACTACACAACCCACCACCACAACACTACACACCCCACCACAACACTACACACCCCACAACCACAACACTACACACCCCACCATCACAACACTACATAACCCACCACCACAACACTACACACCCCACCATCACAACACTACACAACCCACCACCACAACACTACACACCCCACCACCACAACACTACACACCCCACCATCACAACACTACACACCCCACCACCACAACACTACACAACCCACCATCACAACACTACACAACCCACCACCACAACACTACACACCCCACCACCACAACACTACACACCCCACCATCACAACACTACACACCCCACCACCACAACACTACACAACCCACCATCACAACACTACACAACCCACCATCACAACACTACACAACCCACCATCACAACACTACACAACCCACCATCACAACACTACACAACCCACCACCACAACACTACACAACCCACCATCACAACACTACACAACCCACCACCACAACACTACACACCCCACCATCACAACACTACACACCCCACCACCACAACACTACACAACCCACCATCACAACACTACACAACCCACCACCACAACACTACACAACCCACCACCACAACACTACACACCCCACCACCACAACACTACACAACCCACCATCACAACACTACACAACCCACCACCACAACACTACACAACCCACCATCACAACACTACACAACCCACCACCACAACACTACACAACCCACCATCACAAGACTACACAACCCACCATCACAACACTACACAACCCACCATCACAACACTACACAACCCACCATCACAACACTACACAACCCACCACCACAACACTACACAACCCACCACCACAACACTACACAACCCACCACCACAACACTACACAACCCACCATCACAACACTACACAACCCACCATCACAACACTACACAACCCACCACCACAACACTACACACCCCACCATCACAACACTACACACCCCACCACCACAACACTACACAACCCACCATCACAACACTACACAACCCACCACCACAACACTACACAACCCACCACCACAACACTACACACCCCACCACCACAACACTACACAACCCACCATCACAACACTACACAACCCACCACCACAACACTACACAACCCACCATCACAACACTACACAACCCACCATCACAACACTACACAACCCACCATCACAACACTACACACCCCACCACCAAAACACTACACACCCCACCACCACAACACTACACAACCCACCACCACAACACTACACACCCCACCATCACAACACTACACACCCCACCACCACAACACTACACACCCCACCACCACAACACTACACAACCCACCACCACAACACTACACACCCCACCATCACAACACTACACAACCCACCATCACAACACTACACACCCCACCATCACAACACTACACACCCCACCATCACAACACTACACACCCCACCATCACAACACTACACAACCCACCATCACAACACTACACACCCCACCATCACAACACTACACACCCACCATCACAACACTACACACCCACCATCACAACACTACACACCACACCATCACAACACCACACACCACACCATCACAACACCACACACCACACCATCACAACACTACACACCCCACCATCACAACACCACACACCACACCATCACAACACTACACACCCCACCATCACAACACCACACACCACACCATCACAACACCACACACCACACCATCACAACACCACACACCCCACCATCACAACACTACACAACCCACCATCACAACACCACACACCACACCATCACAACACTACACACCCCACCATCACAACACCACACACCACACCATCACAACACCACACACCACACCATCACAACACCACACACCACACCATCACAACACCACACACCACACCATCACAACACCACACACCACACCATCACAACACCACACACCACACCATCACAACACCACACACCACACCATCACAACACTACACACACCACCATCACAACACCACACACCACACCATCACAACACTACACACCCCACCATCACAACACCACACACCACACCATCACAACACCACACACCCCACCACCACAACACCACACACCCCACCATCACAACACTACACAACCCACCATCACAACACCACACAGCCCACCATCACAACACCACACCATCACAACACCACACACCCACCATCACAACACCACACACCCCACCATCACAACACCACACAGCCCACCATCACAACACCACACCATCACAACACCACACACCCACCATCACAACACCACACAGCCCACCATCACAACACCACACCATCACAACACCACACACCCCACCACCACAACACCACACACCCCACCATCACAACACTACACACCCCACCATCACAACACCACACAGCCCACCATCACAACACCACACACCCCACCATCACAACACCACACAGCCCACCATCACAACACCACACCATCACAACACCACACACCCACCATCACAACACCACACAGCCCACCATCACAACACCACACCATCACAACACCACACACCCCACCACCACAACACCACACACCCCACCATCACAACACTACACACCCACCATCACAACACCACACACCCACCACCACAACACCACACACCCCACCATCACAACACTACACACCCACCTTCACAACACCACACACCCACCATCACAACACCACACACCCCACCATCACAACACCACACACCCCACCATCACAACACCACACACCCACGCAGCAGTCAGCAGCCGCACTGGTGAATAGTATCGCTTTCTAAATGTTTCCTGATTATATACTTGTCAATTATATATACGAGTCGTGCCGAACAGGCAAAACTGGTCTAATAGTAAGAACTTATTTAAGTTAAGTCTTTTCTAAAATTTTAGCCTATACATTTAAAGATACATTTCTGTCATTCATGTTAATGTAAAAATTAATAATTTTGTACCAAAAGTACCTTAGAAAACTTACCTAACCTTATTATAACAAGTGCAATTTAATTCAGCCTAATCCAGCTAAATATATTTTAGATCAGTTTACAATAACTAAATAATAAACAAACATTATGAAATATATTTTTTTCGCGTGGATCAGAATGATTTCTCGAAATTATTGCACACACAAATATTCACTTGTTTTAATCGGCAAGAACACGGTTGCTATTCGGCACAACACTAATATATATATTTTTTTCAACACACCGGCCGTATCCCACCAAGGCAGGGTGGCCTAAAAAGAAAAACAAAAGTTTCTCTTTTTAAATATAGTAATTTATACAGGAGAAGAGGTTACTAGCCCCTTGGTCCCGGCATTTTAGTCGCCTCTTACAACACGCATGGCTTACGGAGGAAGAATTCTGTTCCACTTCCCCATGGAGGTAAGAGGAAATAAACAAGAACAAGAACTAGTAAGAAAATAGAAGAAAACCCAGAGGGGTGGGTGTATATATGCTTGTACATGTATGTGTAGTGTGACCTAAGTGTAAGTAGAAGTAGCAAGACGTACCTGAAACCTTGCATGTTTATGAGACAAAAAAAAGACACCAGCAATCCTACCATCATGTAAAACAATTATAGGGTTTCGTTTTACACTCACTTGGCAGGACGGTAGTACCTCCCTGGGTGGTTGCTGTCTACCAACCTACTACCTATGACCCTATAACTAATATATATATATATATATATATATATATATATATATATATATATATATATATATATATATATATATATATATATATATATCATATTTAACATTGTTTAAGGCATTTATGAGAGTAATTTTGAACCATCTTAGATGTAGTGTTTTAAATGGTACTGAAGATTATCTCTGTAGTGAAAGTCAGTGTTGAAGAACACTGAATGTCTGCCACTACAAACAAGGCAGACAAGGTAGACAAGGCAGACAAGGCAGACAAGGCAGACAAGGTGGACAAGGCAGACAAGGCAGACAAGGCAGACAAGGCAGACAAGGCAGACAAGGCAGACAAGGCAGACAAGGCAGACAAGGCAGAGGGGAAGAAAGGGGAAAATTATCCATGAAAAAATGTTGTCATTAAAGATTTTTAGAACTTTCGCAGAGTTTCCCAAAGTGAATTATATTGTTGACGACCAAGCCAGTCACCCCCACCCAGCAGTCACCCCCACCCAGCAGTCACCCCCACCCAGCAGTCACCCCCACCCAGCAGTCACCCCCATCCAGCAGTCACCCCCACCCAGCAGTCACCCCCACCCAGCAGTCACCCCCACCCAGCAGTCACCCCCACCCAGCAGTCACCCCCACCCAGCAGTCACCCCCACCCAGCAGTCACCCCCACCCAGCAGTCACCCCCACCCAGCAGTCACCCCCACCCAGCAGTCACCCCCACCCAGCAGTCACCCCCACCCAGCAGTCACCCCCACCCAGCAGTCACCCCCACCCAGCAGTCACCCCCACCCAGCAGTCACCCCCACCCAGCAGTCACCCCCACCCAGCAGTCACCCCCACCCAGCAGTCACCCCCACCCAGCAGTCACCCCCACCCAGCAGTCACCCCCACCCAGCAGTCACCCCCACCCAGCAGTCACCCCCACCCAGCAGTCACCCCCACCCAGCAGTCACCCCCACCCAGCAGTCACCCCCACCCAGCAGTCACCCCCACCCAGCAGTCACCCCCACCCAGCAGTCACCCCCACCCAGCAGTCACCCCCACCCAGCAGACACCCCCACCCAGCAGTCACCCCCACCCAGCAGTCACCCCCACCCAGCAGTCACCCCCACCCAGCAGTCACCCCCACCCAGCAGTCACCCCCACCCAGCAGTCACCCCCACCCAGCAGTCACCCCCACCCAGCAGTCACCCCCACCCAGCAGTCACCCCCACCCAGCAGTCACCCCCACCCAGTAGTCACCCCCACCCAACAGTCACCCCCACCCAACAGTCATCCCCACCCAGCAGTCACCCCCACCCAGCAGTCACCCCCACCCAGCAGTCACCCCCACCCAGCAGTCACCCCCACCCAGCAGTCACCCCCACCCAGCAGTCACCCCCACCCAGCAGTCACCCCCACCCAGCAGTCACCCCCACCTAGCAGTCACCCCCATCCAGCAGTCACCCCCACCCAGCAGTCACCCCCACCCAGCAGTCACCCCCACCCAGCAGTCACCCCCACCCAGCAGTCACCCCCACCCAGCAGTCACCCCCATCCAGCAGTCACCCCCACCCAGCAGTCACCCCCACCCAGCAGTCACCCCCACCCAGCAGTCACCCCCACCCAGCAGTCACCCCCATCCAGCAGTCACCCCCACCCAGCAGTCACCCCCATCCAGCAGTCACCCCCATCCAGCATTCACCCCCACCCAGCAGTCACCCCACCCAGCAGTCACCCCCATCCAGCATTCACCCCCACCCAGCAGTCACCCCACCCAGCAGTCACCCCCACCCAGCAGTCACCCCCATCCAGCAGTCACCCCCATCCAGCAGTCACCCCCATCCAGCAGTCGCCCCCACCCAGCAGTCACCCCCATCCATCAGACACCCCCACCCAGCAGTCACCCCCATCCAGCAGTCACCCCCATCCAGCAGTCACCCTCATCCAGCAGTCACCCCCATCCAGCAGTCACCCCCATCCAGCAGTCACCCCCACCCAGCAGTCACCCCCATCCAGCAGTCACCCCCATCCAGCAGTCACCCCCATCCAGCAGTCACCCCCATCCAGCAGTCACCTCCATCCAGCAGTCACCCCCATCCAGCAGTCACCCCCATCCAGCAGTCGCCCCCACCCAGCAGTCACCCCCATCCAGCAGACACCCCCACCCAGCAGTCACCCCCATCCAGCAGTCACCCCCATCCAGCAGTCACCACCATCCAGCAGCCACCCCCAACCAGCAGTCACCCCCATCCAGCAGTCACCCCCATCCAGCAGTCACCACCATCCAGCAGCCACCCCCATCCAGCAGTCACCCCCATCCAGCAGTCACCCCCATCCAGCAGTCACCCCCATCCAGCAGTCACCCCATCCAACAGTCACCCCCACCCAGCAGTCAGCCCCACCCAGCAGTCACCCCCATCCAGCAGTCACCCCCATCCAGCAGTTACCCCCAACCAGCAGTCACCCCCATCCAGCAGTCACCCCATCCAGCAGTCACCCCCATCCAGCAGTCACCCCCATCAAGCAGTCACCCCCATCAAGCAGTCACCCCCACCCAGCAGTCACCCCCACCCAGCAGTCACCCCCACCCAGCAGTCACCCCCACCCAGCAGACACCCCCACCCAGCAGTCACCCCCACCCAGCAGTCACCCCCACCCAGCAGTCACCCCCACCCAGCAGTCACCCCCACCCAGCAGTCACCCCACCCAGCAGTCACCCCCACCCAGCAGTCACCCCCACCCAGCAGTCACCCCCACCCAGTAGTCACCCCCACCCAACAGTCACCCCCACCCAACAGTCATCCCCACCCAGCAGTCACCCCCACCCAGCAGTCACCCCCACCCAGCAGTCACCCCCACCCAGCAGTCACCCCCACACAGCAGTCTCCCCCACACAGCAGTCTCCCCCACACAGCAGTCTCCCCCACACAGCAGTCTCCCCCACACAGCAGTCACCCCCATCCAGCAGTCACCCCCACCCAGCAGTCACCCCCACCCAGCAGTCACCCCCACCCAGCAGTCACCCCCACCCAGCAGTCACCCCCATCCAGCAGTCACCCCCATCCAGCAGTCACCCCATCCAGCAGTCACCCCCATCCAGCAGTCACCCCCATCTAGCAGTCACCGCCATCCAGCAGTCACCCCCATCCAGCAGTCACCCCATCCAGCAGTCACCCCATCCAGCAGTCACCCCCATCCAGCAGTCACCCCCAGCCCGCAGTCACACCATCCAGCAGTCACCCCCATCCAGCAGTCACCCCATCCAGCAGTCATCCCCATCCAGCACTCACCCCCATCCAGCAGTCAACCCCATCCAGCAGTCAACCCCATCCAGCACTCACCCCTATCCAGCAGTCACCCCCATCCAGCACTCACCCCCATCCAGCACTCACCCCCATCCAGCAGTCACCCCCCATCCAGCAGTCACCCCCATCCAGCACTCAGCCCCATCCAGCAGTCACCCCCATCCAGCAGTCACCCTCACACATCAGTCACCCCCATCCAGCAGTCACCCCCATCCAGCAGTCACCCCCATCCAGCAGTCACCCCATCCAGCAGTCACCCCCATCCAGCAGTCACCCCCATCCAGCAGTCACCCCCATCCAGCAGTCACCCCCATCCAGCAGTCACCCCCATCCAGTAGTCACCCCAATCCAGCAGTCACCCCCATCCAGCACTCACCCCCATCCAGCACTCACCCCCATCCAGCAGTCACCCCCCATCCAGCAGTCACCCCCATCCAGCACTCACCCCCATCCAGCAGTCACCCCCATCCAGCAGTCACCCCCATCCAGCAGTCACCCCCATCCAGCAGTCACCCCCATCCAGCACTCACCCGCATCCGGCAGTCACCCCCATCCAGCAGTCACCCTCACACATCAGTCACCCCCATCCAGCAGTCACCCCCATCCAGCAGTCACACCCATCCAGCAGTCACCCCCATCCAGCAGTCACCCCATCCAACACTCACCCCCATCCAGCAGTCACCCCCATCCAGCAGTCACTCCCATCCAGCAGTCACCCCCATCCAGCAGTCACCCCCATCCAGCAGTCACCCCCATCCAGCACTCACCCCCATCCAGCAGTCACCCCCATCCAGCAGTCACCTCCATCCAGCAGTCACCCCCATGCAGCAGTCACCCCCATCCAGCAGTCACCCCCATCCAGCAGTCACCCCCATCCAGTCGTCACCCCAATCCAGCAGTCACCCCCATCCAGCACTCACCCCCATCCAGCACTCACCCTCATCCAGCAGTCACCCCCATCCAGCAGTCACCCCCATCCAGCACTCACCCCCATCCAACAGTCACCCCATCCAGCAGTCACCCTCACACATCAGTCACCCCATCCAGCAGTCACCCCCATCCAGCAGTCACCCCCATCCAGCACTCACCCCCATCCAGCAGTCACCCCCATCCAGCACTCACCCCCATCCAGCAGTCACCCCCCATCCAGCAGTCACCCCCATCCAGCAGTCACCCCCATCCAGCAGTCACCCTCACACATCAGTCACCCCCACACAGCAGTCACCTCCATCCAGCAGTCACCCCCATCGAGCAGTCACCCTCACACAGAAGTCACCCTCACACAGCAGTCACCCTCACACAGCAGTCACCCTCACACAGCAGTCACCCCCACACAGCAGTCACCCACACACAGCAGTCACCCCCACACAGCAGTCACCCCCACACAGCAGTCACCCTCACACAGCAGTCACCCCCGCACAGCAGTCACCCTACACAGCAGACACCCCCACACAGCAGTCACCCCTACACAGCAGTCACCCCCACACAGCAGTCAGCCCCACACAGCAGTCACCCTCACACAGCAGTCACCCCCACACAGCAGTCACCCCCGCACAGCAATCACCCTACACAGCAGACACCCCCGTACAGCAGTCGCCCCCACACAGCAGTCATCCCCACACAACAGTCACCCCCACACAACTGTCACCCCCACACAGCAGTCACCCCCACACAGCAGTCACCACCACACAGCAGTAAACCCCCACACAGCAGTCACCCCTACACAGCAGTCACCCCTACACAGCAGTCACCCCCACATTGCAGTCACCCCCACACAGCAGTCACCGCCACACAGCAGTAAACCCCCACACAGCAGTCACCCCTACACAGCAGTCACCCCCACACAGCAGTCACCCCTACATTGCAGTCACCCCCACCCAGCAGTCACCCCCGCACAGCAGTCACCCGCACACAGCAGTCACCCCCGGCCAGCAGTCATCCCCGCACAGCAGTCCCCCCCACACAGCAGTCACCCCCGTACAGCAGTCACCCCCACACAGCAGTCATCCCCACACAACAGTCACCCCCACACAGCAGTCACCCCCACACAGCAGTCACCCCCACACAGCAGTCACCCCCACACAGCAGTCACCCCCACACAGCAGTCACCCCCACACAGCAGTCACCCTCACACAGCAGTCACCTCCACAGCAAACACCCCACACAGCAGTCACCCCCACAGAGGAGACATCTCCACAGAGCAGACACCCCTACACAGCAGTCACCCCCACAGAGCAGACACCCCCACATAGCAGACACCCCCATACAGCAGACCCACTCACCCCCACAGCAGTCACCCCCACACAGCAGTCACCCTCCACACAGCAGTCACCCCCACACAGCAGTCACCCCCACATAGCAGTCACCCCCACACAGCAGTCACCCCCGCACAGCAGTCACTCTCGTACAGCAGTCACCCCCACACAGCAGTCATCCCCACACAACAGTCACACCCACACAACAGTCACCCCCACACAAGAGTCACCCCCACACAACAGTCACCCTCACACAGCAGTCACCCCCACACAGCAGTCACCCCCATACAGCAGTCACCCCCACACAGCAATCACCCCCGCAGAGCAAACACCCCCACACAGCAGACACCCCCACAGCAAACACCCCCACACAGCAGTCACCTCCACACAGCAGACCCAGTCATCCTCACACCATTCACACCCACACTGCAGTCACCCCCACACAGCAGACACCCCCACACATCAGACTCAGTCACCTCCACACAGCAGACACAGTCACCCCCCACAGCAGACACAAGTCACCTCGCCCCACAGCAAACATAACATCTACCATTCACTGCAGCAGCAACAGCAGCAGCAGCAGCAGCAGCAGCAGCAGCAACAGCAGCAGCAGCAGCAGCAGCAACAGCAGCAGCAACAGCAGCAGCAGCAGCAGCAGCAGCAGCAGCAGCAGCAGCAGCAGCAGCAACAGCAGCAGCAGCAGCAGCAGCAGCAGCAGCAACAGCAACAGCAGCAACAGCAGCAACAGCAGCAACAGCAGCAGCAGCAGCAACAGCAGCAGCAGCAGCAGCAGCAGCAGCAGCAGCAGCAGCAGCAACAGCAGCAACAGCAGCAACAGCAGCAGCAGCATCAGTATTGACAGTCACAACACACCAGACACTGACTGTCCTAATACTACTTAAAAGGCCTATTCTGTTCATGCTACTGTTTCCCCTTGTTTAGCTTGGTTGGTATAATATGTGTTAAGTAGCAGCGGACTCTTAGTGTGGTCACGTAATATTATACAGCTTCCAACTTCTCTTAAATTCCCGAGGTTCTTAAGTGCCTTCAACATTTTCCTGCTCACGGTCTTACTCGCCCACCACCACCGCCCCTTTCTAAAATATTATTTTTAATCACAAAAGATATTAAGATTAGCGGAATATTTAGCCTTTTATAATTATCCTCCCCAACCCCCATAATACACACACACACAAAAAAAGACAGATAATTACAGATATTAAATTTAGTAGCTGACAGATTTTGTTTCTCATACACCTACCGGCGAATCGGGTAGTTAACATTGCATCTGATATGCATCTTGCAGACAGTAAGGTGGATGAGAGAAGGGGTCCCCCAAGGATCAGTGCTTGGACCTCTGTTCTTACTGATGTGCGTATATTACCTGGAATAGGAAATTTTACTCTGCATATCCATCCAGTAAAATAGAATGACCTGAGGAGACATTACCAAAACTATAATATACTGGGAGCCAGTGGGCACAACTGGTAGCTGTATTTTATTGTATTTCATGTAGCGACAAACCCGTGTGGGTTGTTTAGCTCAAATGGTAGTGAAGGCTCTAGCTCCCGTCTCAGTAACAGCCAAGTCTGTCATCAGTCCAGCAGCTAAATTTATAGACAATGCACAGGAACTTCAAAATTAGGAAAGTAACTGGAAATCACTCAGTGAAGAGGAGGCAGAGGCAAGAGTCTCGCGCAGTTTCACGAGTAGATATGACAAGAATCAGTGAAGCCGGTCTATAGTCGTCAAGTGGGACTGGGAGCCAGGAACTGACTCCTGCAAACAATTTAGTAAACACACACACACACACACACACTCACACACACACACACACACACACACACACACTCACACACACTCACACACACACACACACTCACACACACACACACACACTCACACACACACACACTCACACACACACACACACTCACACACACACACACACACACACACACACACTCACACACACACACACACACACACACACACACACACACACACATACACACACACACACTCACACACACACACACACACTCACACACACACACACACACACACACACACACACACACACACACACACAAACACTCACACACACACACACACACACACACACACACACACACACACACTCACACACACACACACACACACACACACACACTCACACACACACACACACACACACACACACACACACATACACACACACACACTCACACACACACACACACACTCACACACACACACACACACACACACGTATGCCACCAGGTCTCCCACCCTCACAGGCCCCCCAAACCACAGTGTTGGAAAGGAAACTGAAGGTATGGTACACAAACGCTGATGGAATAACAAATAAGTGGGAGGAGTGGCAAGAAAGAGTCAAAGAAGCATCACCGGACATCATAGCTCTCACAGAAACCAAGCTTACAGGTATGATAACAGATGCCATCTTTCCAACGGGATACCAAATCCTGAGGAAAGACAGAGGGAACAGGGGGGGTGGAGGAGTGGCGTTGCTGATCAAAAATCGCTGGAATTTTGATGAGCTGGAGAGAGAAGATAGCGGAGAAGAAAGTGATTACATAGTGGGAACACTTCACTCTGGAGGTCCCAAGGTGGTAATAGCAGTGATGTATAACCCACCACAGAACAGCAGGAGGCCAAGGCAAGAGTACGACGAGAGCAATAGAGCGATGGTTGACACACTAGCTAGAGTGGCCAGAAGAGCTCATGCATGCAGGGCAAAGCTCCTGATCATGGGTGACTTTAACCACAAGGAGATAGATTGGGAGAACTTGGACCCACATGGGGGCCAAGATACTTGGAGGGCTAAGATGATGGAGGTGGTACTGGAGAACTTCATGTACCAACACGTAAGGGACACTACAAGAGAGAGAGGAGAGGATGAACCAGCAAGGCTGGACTTAGTATTCACCTTCAGTAGTGCAGATATCGAGGACATCACATATGAAAGACCCCTTGGGGCCAGTGACCATGTGGTTGTAAGCTTCGAATACACAGTAGAGCTACAAGTGGAGGGAGAAGCAGGAAGGCCAGGACGAATGAAGCCAAACTACAAGAAAGGGGACTACACAGGAATGAGGAACTACCTGAACGGGGTTCAGTGGGACAGAGAACTGGCAGGGAAACCAGTTAATGAGATGATGGAATATGTAGCAATAAAATGCAAGGAGGCTGAGGAGAGGTTTGTACCCAAGGGTAACAGGAGTAATGAAAATGCCAGGATGAGCCCATGGTTTACCCAAAGGTGCAGGGAGGCAAAAACCAAGTGTGCTAGGGAATGGAAGAAATATAGAAGGCAAAGGACCCAGGAGAATAAGGAGAACAGTCGTAGAGCCAGAAATGAATATGCACAGATAAGAAGGGAGGCCCAAAGACAATATGAAAATGACATAGCAGCGAAAGCCAAATCTGATCCGAAACTGTTGTACAGCCACATCAGGAGGAAAACAACAGTCAAGGACCAGGTAATCAGGCTAAGGAAGGAAGGAGGAGAGACAACAGGAAATGACCGGGAAGTATGTGAAGAACTCAACAAGAGATTCAAAGAAGTGTTCACAGAGGAGACAGAAGGGACTCCAGAAAGACGGAGAGGTGGGGCACACCACCAAGTGCTGGACACAGTGCACACAACCGAGGAAGAAGTGAAGAGGCTTCTGAGTGAGCTAGATACCTCAAAGGCAATGGGGCCAGATAACATCTCCCCATGGGTATTGAGAGAGGGAGCAGAGGCGCTATGTGTACCCCTAACAACAATATTCAATACATCTATCGAAACAGGGAGATTGCCTGAGGCATGGAAGACAGCAAATGTAGTCCCAATCTTTAAAAAAGGAGACAGACATGAAGCATTAAACTACAGACCAGTGTCACTGACATGTATAGTATGCAAAATCATGGAGAAGATTATCAGGAGAAGAGTGGTGGAACACCTAGAAAGGAATGATCTCATCAACAGCAGCCAGCATGGTTTCAGGGACGGGAAATCCTGTGTCACAAACCTACTGGAGTTCTATGACATGGTGACAGCAGTAAGACAAGAGAGAGAGGGGTGGGTGGATTGCATTTTCTTGGACTGCAAGAAGGCGTTTGACACAGTTCCACACAAGAGATTGGTGCAAAAACTGGAGGACCAAGCAGGGATAACAGGGAAGGCACTACAATGGATCAGGGAATACTTGTCAGGAAGACAGCAGCGAGTCATGGTACGTGGCGAGGTGTCAGAGTGGGCACCTGTGACCAGCGGGGTCCCGCAGGGGTCAGTCCTAGGACCAGTGCTGTTTCTGGTATTTGTGAACGACATGACGGAAGGAATAGACTCTGAGGTGTCCCTGTTTGCAGATGACGTGAAGTTGATGAGAAGAATACACTCGATCGAAGACCAGGCAGAACTACAAAGGGATCTGGACAGGCTGCAGAACTGGTCCAGCAATTGGCTCCTGGAGTTCAATCCCACCAAGTGCAAAGTCATGAAGATTGGGGAAGGGCAAAGAAGGCCGCAAACGGAGTACAGTCTAGGGGGTCAGAGACTACAAACCTCACTCAAGGAAAAAGATCTTGGGGTGAGTATAACACCAGGCACATCTCCTGAAGCGCACATCAACCAAATAACTGCTGCAGCATATGGGCGCCTAGCAAACCTCAGAACAGCATTCCGACATCTTAATAAGGAATCGTTCAGGACCCTGTACACCGTATACGTTAGGCCCATATTGGAGTATGCGGCACCAGTTTGGAACCCACACCTAGCCAAGCACGTAAAGAAACTAGAGAAAGTGCAAAGGTTTGCAACAAGACTAGTCCCAGAGCTAAGAGGTATGTCCTACGAGGAGAGGTTAAGGGAAATCAACCTGACGACACTGGAGGACAGGAGAGATAGGGGGGACATGATAACGACATACAAAATACTGAGAGGAATTGACAAGGTGGACAAAAACAGGATGTTCCAGAGATTGGACACAGTAACAAGGGGACACAGTTGGAAGCTAAAGACACAGATGAATCACAGGGATGTTAGGAAGTATTTCTTCAGCCACAGAGTAGTCAGTAAGTGGAATAGTTTGGGAAGCGATGTAGTGGAGGCAGGATCCATACATAGCTTTAAGCAGAGGTACGATAAAGCTCACGGCTCAGGGAGAGTGACCTAGTAGCGATCAGTGAAGAGGCGGGGCCAGGAGCTCGGACTCGACCCCCGCAACCTCAACTAGGTGAGTACACACACACACACACACACACACACACACACACACACACATTTCCGTACACACTGTAAACTCCTTCAGAGTAATACTCACTGACACCCGATAATGGCATCACCGTATTCCTTGTTAGGTCTGGGTGAGGAGGAAGGAGTCCCCAGGGCGGGTGAGGAGGGGTGATAAGAGGCTGCTTCAGGGGCAATGACGAGGGGATGTGGGTAGTAAACTGTTGGTGGTGGGAGGAGAATGTTGGTGATGGGAGGAGACTGTTGGTGGGGGGAGGAGAATGTTGGTGGTGGGAGGAGAATGTTGGTGGGGAGAGGAGAATGTTGGTGGTGGGAGGAGAATGTTGGTGGTGGGAGGAGAGTGTTGGTGGTGGGAGGAGAGTGTTGGTGGTGGGAGGAGAATGTTGGTGGTGGGAGGAGAATGTTGGTGGTGGGAGGAGAGTGTTGGTGGTGAGAGGAGAGTGTTGGTGGTGGGAGGAGAACGTTGGTGGTGGGAGGAGAATGTTGGTGGTGGGAGGAGAATGTTGGTGGTGGGAGGAGAATGTTGGTGGTGGGAGGAGAATGTTGGTGGTGGGAGGAGTGTCTTGGTGGTGGGAGGGGAGTGTTGGTGGTGGGAGGAGAATGTTGGTGGTGGGAGAGTGTTGGTGGTGCAAAAGGGTGTGTGGGTGATGAAAAGGGAGTGTGAGTGGCGCGGAGTGTGGGTGGCGTTCGGTGTGGGTGGCATGGAGTGTGGGTGGCGTGGAGGTAGGTGGCATGGAGTGTGGGTGGCGTGGAGTGTGGGTGGCGTGGAGTGTGAGTGGCGTGGAGTGTGGGTGGCGTGGAGTGTGAGTGGCGTGGAGTGTGGGTAGCGTGGAATGTGGATGGCGTGGAGTGTGGGTGGCGTGGAGTGTGGGTGGCGTGGAGTGTGGGTGGCGTGGAGTGTGGGTGGCGTGGAGTGTGGATGGCGAGGAGTGTGGATGACGTGGAGTGTGCGTAGCGTGGAGTGTGGGTGGCGTGGAGTGTAAGTGGCGTGGAATGTGGGTGGCGTGCAGTATGGGTGGCGTGCAGTGTGGGTGGCGTGCAGTGTGGGAAGTGTGGAGTGTGGGTGGCGTTGAGTGTGGATAGCGTGGAGTGTGGATAGCGTGGAGTATGGTTGGCGTGGGGTGTGCTTAGCGTGAAGTGTGGGTTGCGTGGAGTGTGGGTGGCGTAGAGTGTGGGTGGCAAGGACTGTGGGTGGCGGTGGAGTGTGGGTGGCGTGGGGTCTGGGTGGCGTAGTGTGTGTGGCGTGGGGTCTGGGTGGCGCATAGTGTGTGTGGCCTGAGGTCTCGGTGGCGTGGAGTGTGGGTGGCGTGGAGTGTAGGTGGCGGTGGAGTGTGGGTGGCGTGGGGTCTGGGTGGCGTAGTGTGTGTGGCGTGGGGTCTGGGTGGCGCATAGTGTGTGTGGCCTGAGGTCTCGGTGGCGTGGAGTGTGGGTGGCGTGGAGTGTAGGTGGCGTGGAGTGTGGGTGGCGTGGACTGTGGGTGGTGTGAAGTGTGGGTGGCGTGGGGTCTGGGTGGCATAGTGTGTGTGTGGCGTGGGGTCTGGGTGGCGCGAAATGTGGGTGGCCTGAGGTCTCGGTGGCGTGGAGTGTGGGTGGCGTGGAGTGTAGGTGGCGTGGAGTGTGGGTGGCGTGGACTGTGGGTGGCGTGGAGTGTGGGTGGCGTGGAGTGTGGATAGCGTGGAGTGTGGATGACGTGGAGTGTAGGTGGCGAGGACTGTGGGTGGTGTGGAGTGTGGGTGGCGTGGGGTCTGGGTGGCGTAGTGTGTGTGGCGTGGGGTCTGGGTGGCGCGAAATGTGGGTGGCCTGAGGTCTCGGTGGCGTGGAGTGTGGTTGGCGTGGAGTGTAGGTGGCGTGGAGTGTGGGTGGCGTGGACTCTGGGTGGCGTGGACTGTGGGTGGGGTGGAGTGTGGGTGGCGTGGAGAGTGGGTGGCGTTCACTGTGGGTGGCGTGGAGTGTGGGTGGCGTGGACTGTGGGTAGCGTGGAGTGGGGGTGGCGTGGAGTGTGGGTAGCGTGGAGTGTGGGTGGCGTAGAGTGTGCGTAGCGTTGAGTGTACGTGGCGTGGAGTGTGAGTGGCGTGGAGTGTGTATAGCGTGGGGTGTGGGTGGCGTGGAGTGTGGGTGGCGAGGACAGTAACTGGCGAGGACTGTGGGTGGCGTGGAGTGTGGGTGGCTTGGGTTCTGGGTGGCGTAGTGTGTGTGGCGTGGGGTCTGGGTGGCTCGGAGTGTGAGTGGCCTGAGGTCTCGGTGGCGTGGAGTGTGGGTGGCGTGGAGCGTGAGTGGCGAGGACTGTGGGTGGCGAGGACTGTGGGTGGCGTGGAGTGTGGGTGGCGTGGAGTGTGGGTGGCGTGGAGTGTGGGTGGCGTGGGGTCTGGGTGGCGTAGTGTGTGGCGTGGGGTCTGGGTGGCGCCGATTGTGGGTGGCCTGAGGTTTCGGTGGCGTGGATTGTAGGTGGCGTGCAGTGTGGGTGGCGTGGAGTGTGGGTGGCGTGGACTGTGGGTGGCGTTGAGTTTGGGTGGCGTGGAGTGCGGGTGGCGTGGAGTGTGGGTGGCGTGGACTGTGGGTAGCGTGGAGTGTGGGTGGCGTGGAGTGTGAGTGGCGTGGAGGGTGGGAAGCGTGGAGTGTCGGTGGCGTGAATGTGTGGGTGGCGTGCAGTGTGGGTGGCGTGCAGTGTGGGTGGCGTGGAGTGTGGGTGGCGTGGTGTGGATAGTGTGAAGTGTGGGTGGCGTTGAGTGTGGGTAGCGTGGAATGTGGGTGGCGTGGAGTGTGAATGGCGTGGAGTGAGGGTAGCGTGGAGTGTGGATGGCGTGGAGTGTGGGTGGCTTGGAGTGTGGGTGGCGTGGAGTGTGGGTGGCGTGGAGTGTGGGTGGCGTGTAGTGTGGATGGCGTGGAGTGCGGATGACGTGGAGTGTGCGTAGCGTGGAGTGTGGGTGGCGTGGAGTGTGGGTGGCGTGGAATGTGGGTGGTGTGCAGTGTGGGTGGCGTGCAGTGTGGGTGGCGTGCAGTGTGGGAAGTGTGGAGTGTGGGTGGCGTTGAGTGTAGATAGCGTGGAGTGTGGATAGCGTGGAGTATGGTTGGCGTAGGTTGTGCTTAGCGTGAAGTGTGGGTTGCGTGGAGTGTGGGTGGCGTAGAGTGTGGGTGGCAAGGACTGTGGGTGGCAGTGGAGTGTGGGTGGCGTGGAGTGTGGGTAGCGTGGAGTGTGGGTGGCGTAGAGTGTGCGTAGCGTTGAGTGTAGGTGGCGTGGAGTGTGAGTGGCGTGGAGTGTGTATAGCGTGGGGTGTGGGTGGCGTGGAGTGTGGGTGGCGAGGACAGTAAGTGGCGAGGACTGTGGTTGGCGTGGAGTGTGGGTGGCGTGGATTCTGGGTGGCGTAGTGTGTGTGGCGTGGGGTCTGGGTGGCTCGGAGTGTGAGTGGCCTGAGGTCTCGGTGGCGTGGAGTGTGGGTGGCGTGGAGCGTGGGTGGCGAGGACTGTGGGTGGCGAGGACTGTAGGTGGCGTGGAGTGTGGGTGGCGTGAAGTGTGGGTGGCGTGGGGTCTGGGTGGCTTAGTGTGTGGCGTGGGGTCTGGGTGGCGCCGATTGTGGGTGGCCTGAGGTTTCGGTGGCGTGGATTGTAGGTGGCGTGCAGTGTGGGTGGCGTGGAGTGTGGGTGGCGTGGACTGTGGGTGGCGTTGAGTGTGGGTGGCGTGGAGTGCGGGTGGCGTGGAGTGTGGGTGGCGTGGACTGTGGGTAGCGTGGAGTGTGGGTGGCGTGGAGTGTGAGTGGCGTGGAGTGTGGGTAGCGTGGAGTGTGGGTGGCGTGAATGTGTGGGTGGCGTGGAGTGTGGGTGGCGTGCAGTGGGTTACGTGGAGTCTGGGTGGCGTGGAATGTGGATAGTGTGAAGTGTGGGTGGCGTTGAGTGTGGGTAGCGTGGAATGTGGGTGGCGTGGAGTGTGAATGGCGTGGAGTGTGGGTAGCGTGGAGTGTGGATGGCGTGGAGTGTGGGTGGCGTGGAGTGTGGGTGGCGTGGAGTGTGGGTGGCGTCGAGTGTGGGTGGCGTCGAGTGTGGGTGGCGTCGAGTGTGGATGGCGAGGAGTGTGGATGACGTGGAGTGTGCGTAGCGTGGAGTGTGGGTGGCGTGGAGTGTGGGTGGCGTGGAATGTGGGTGGCGTGCAGTGTGGGTGGCGTGCAGTGTGGGTGGCGTGCAGTGTGGGAAGTGTGGAGTGTGGGTGGCGTTGAGTGTGGATAGCGTGGAGTGTGGATAGCGTGGAGTATGGTTAGCGTGGGGTGTGCTTAGCGTGAAGTGTGGGTTGCGTGGAGTGTGGGTGGCGTAGAGTGTGGGTGGCGGTGGAGTGTGGGTGGCGTGGGGTCTGGGTGGCGTAGTGTGTGTGGCGTGGGGTCTGGGTGGCGCATAGTGTGTGTGGCCTCAGGTCTCGGTGGCGTGGAGTGTGGGTGGCGTGGAGTGTGGGTGGCGAGGACTGTGGGTGGTGTGGAATGTGGGTGGCGTGGGGTCTGGGTGGCGTAGTGTGTGTGGCGTGGGGTCTGGGTGGCGCGAAATGTGGGTGGCCTGAGGTCTCGGTGGCGTGGAGTGTGGGTGGCGTGGAGTGTAGGTGGCGTGTAGTGCGGGTGGCGTGGACTGTGGGTGGCGTGGACTGTGGGTGGGGTGGAGTGTGGGTGGCGTGGAGAGTGGGTGGCGTAAACTGTGGGTGGCGTAGTGTGGGTGGCGTGGACTGTGGGTAGCGTGGAGTGTGGGTGGCGTGGAGTGTGGGTAGCGTGGAGTGTGGGTGGCGTAGAGTGTGCGTAGCGTTGAGTGTACGTGGCGTCGAGTGTGAGTGGCGTGGAGTGTGTATAGCGTGGGGTGTGGGTGGCGTGGAGTGTGGGTGGCGAGGACAGTAAGTGGCGAGGACTGTGGGTGGCGTGGAGTGTGGGTGGCGTGGGTTCTGGGTGGCGTAGTGTGTGTGGCGGGGGGTCTGGGTGGCTCGGAGTGTGAGTGGCCTGAGGTCTCGGTGGCGTGGAGTGTGGGTGGCGTGGACTGTGGGTGGCGTGGAGTGTGGGTGGCGAGGACTGTGGGTGGCGAGGACTGTGGGTGCCGTGGAGTGTGGGTGGCGTGGAGTGTGGGTGGCGTGGGGTCTGGGTGGCGTAGTGTGTGGCGTGGGGTCTGGGTGGCGCCGATTGTGGGTGGCCTGAGGTTTCGGTGGCGTGGATTGTAGGTGGCGTGCAGTGTGGGTGGAGTGGAGTGTGGGTGGCGTGGACTGTGGGTGGCGTTGAGTGTGGGTGGCGTGGAGTGCGGGTGGCGTGGAGTGTGGGTGGCGTGGAGTGTGGGTAGCGTGGAGTGTGGGTGGCGTTGAGTGTGGGTAGCGTGGAGTGTGGGTGGCGTGGAGTGTGCGTAGCGTGGAGTGTACATGGCGTGGAGTGTGGGTGGCGTGGAGTGTGCATAGCGTGGGGTGTGGGTGGCGTGGAGTGTGGGTGGCGTGCAGTGTGGGTGGCGAGGACAGTAAGTGGAGAGGACTGTGGGTGGCGTGCAGTGTGGGTGGCGTGGGGTCTGGGTGGCGTAGTGTGACGTGGGGTCTGGGTGGCGTGGAGTGTGGGTGGCGTGGAGTGTGAGTGGCGTGGGGTCTGGGTGGCGAGGAGTGTGGGTGGCGTGGAGTGTGGGTGGCGTGGGGTGTGGGCGGCGTGGAGTGTGGGTAGCGTGGAGTGTGGGTAGCGTGGAGTGTGGGTGGCGTGGTGTGGGTGACTTGGAGTGTGGGTGGCGTGGAGTGTGGGTAGCGTGGAGTGTGGGTGGCGTGGGGTGTGGGCGGCGTGGAGTGTGGGTGGCGTGGAGTGTGGGTGGCGTGGAGTGTGGGCGGCGTGGAGTGTGGGCGGCGTGGAGTGTGGGCGGCGTGGAGTGTGGGCGGCGTGGAGTGTGGGCGGCGTAGAGTGTGGGCGGCGTGGAGTGTGGGCGGCGTGGAGTGTGGGCGGGGTGGAGTGTGGGCGGCGTGGAGTGTGGGCGGCATGGAGTGTGGGTGGCGTGGGGTGTGGGCGGCGTGGAGTGTGGGTGGCGTGGGGTGTGGGCGGCGTGGAGTGTGGGTGGCGTGGAGTGTGGGCGGCGTGGAGTGTGGGCGGCATGGAGTGTGGTTGGCGTGGGGTGTGGGCGGCGTGGAGTGTGGGCGGCGTGGAGTGTGGGCGGCGTGGAGTGTGGGCGGCATGGAGTGTGGGTGGCGTGGGGTGTGGGCGGCGTGGAGTGTGGGTGGCGTCGAGTGTGAGCGGCGTGGAGTGTGGGCGGCGTGGAGTGTGGGCGGCGTGGAGTGTGGGCGGCGTGGGGTGTGGGTGGCGTGGAGTGTGGGTCGCGTGGAGTGTGGGTGGCGTGGAGTGTGGGCGGCATGCAGTGTGGGCGGCGTGGGGTGTGGGCGGCGTGGAGTGTGGGTAGCGTGGAGTGTGGGCGGCGTGGAGTGTGGGCGGCGTGGAGTGTGGGCGGCGTGGAGTGTGGGCGGCGTGGAGTGTGGGCGGCGTGGAGTGTGGGTAGCGTGGAGTGTGGGCGGCGTGGAGTGTGGGCGGCGTGGAGTGTGGGCGGCGTGGAGTGTGGGCGGCGTGGAGTGTTGGCGGCGTGGAGTGTGGGCGGCGTGGAGTGTGGGCGGCGTGGAGTGTGGGCGGCGTGGAGTGTGGGTGGCGTCGAGTGTGGGCGGCGTGGAGTGTGGGTAGCGTGGAGTGTGAGCGGCGTGGAGTGTGGGCGGCGTGGGGTGTGGGCGGCGTGGAGTGTGGGCGGCGTGGAGTGTGGGTGGCGTGGAGTGTGGGCGGCGTGGAGTGTGGGTGGCGTGGAGTGTGGGCGGCGTGGAGTGTGGGTGGCGTGGAGTGTGGGCGGCGTGGAGTGTGGGCGGCGTGGAGTGTGGGTGGCGTGGAGTGTGGGCGGCGTGGAGTGTGGGTGGCGTGGAGTGTGGGCGGCGTGGAGTGTGGGTGGCGTGGAGTGTGGGCGGCGTGGAGTGTGGGCGGCGTGGAGTGTGGGCGGCGTGGTGTGTGGGCGGCGTGGAGTGTGGGTGGCGTGGAGTGTGGGCTGCGTGGAGTGTGGGCGGCGTGGAGTGTGGGCGGCGTGGAGTGTGGGCGGCGTGGAGTGTGGGCGGCGTGGAGTGTGGGTGGCGTGGAGTGTGGGCGGCGTGGAGTGTGGGCGGCGTGGAGTGTGGGCGGCGTGGAGTGTGGGTGGCGTGGAGTGTGGGCGGCGTGGAGTGTGGGCGGCGTGGAGTGTGGGCGGCGTGGAGTGTTGGCGGCGTGGAGTGTGGGTGGCGTGGAGTGTGGGCGGCGTGGAGTGTGGGCGGCGTGGAGTGTGGGCGGCGTGGAGTGTGGGCGGCGTGGAGTGTGGGCGGCGTGGAGTGTGGGCGGCGTGGAGTGTGGGTGGCGTGGAGTGTGGGCGGCGTGGAGTGTGGGCGGCGTGGAGTGTGGGCGGCGTGGAGTGTGGGCGGCGTGGAGTGTGGGCGGGGGGGAGTGTGGGTGGCGTGGAGTGTGGGCGGCGTGGAGTGTGGGCGGCGTGGAGTGTGGGCGGCGTGGAGTGTGGGTGGCGTGGAGTGTGGGCGGCGTGGAGTGTGGGCGGCGTGGAGTGTGGGCGGCGTGGAGTGTGGGTGGCGTGGAGTGTGGGCGGCGTGGAGTGTGGGCGGCGTGGAGTGTGGGCGGCGTGGAGTGTGGGCGGCGTGGAGTGTGGGCGGCGTGGAGTGTGGGCGGCGTGGAGTGTGGGTGGCGTGGAGTGTGGGCGGCGTGGAGTGTGGGCGGCGTGGAGTGTGGGCGGCGTGGAGTGTGGGCGGCGTGGAGTGTGGGCGGCGTGGAGTGTGGGCGGCGTGGAGTGTGGGCGGCGTGGAGTGTGGGTGGCGTGGAGTGTGGGTGGCGTGGAGTGTGGGCGGCGTGGAGTGTGGGTGTTACAATGACCAAACATATATGCTCATAATTTTGCATTATAAATCTCCCCCAAAACTAACGTACAATGATTGTGTGGAACATGATGGACCGCGAGGCCTGGGTGATGGACCGCGAGGCCTGGGTGATGGACCGCGAGGCCTGGGTGATGGACCGCGAGGCCTGGGTGATGGACCGCGAGGCCTGGGTGATGGACCGCGAGGCCTGGGTCATGGACCGTGAGGCCTGGGTGATGGACCGCGAGGCCTGGGTGATAGACCGCGAGGCCTGGGTGATGGACCGCGAGGCCTGGGTGATGGACCGCGAGGCCTGGGTGATGGACCGTGAGGCCTGGGTGATGGACCGCGAGGCCTGGGTGATGGACCGTGAGGCCTGGGTGATGGACCGCGAGGCCTGGGTGATGGACCGCGAGGCCTGGGTGATGTACCGCGAGGCCTGGGTGATGGACCGCGAGGCCTGGGTGATGGACCGCGAGGCCTGGGTGATGGACCGCGAGGCCTGGGTGATGGACCGCGAAGCTTGGGTGATGCACCGCAAGGCCTGGGTGATGGACCGCGAGGCCTGGGTGATGGACCGCGAAGCTTGGGTGATGCACCGCGAGGCCTGGTGATAGACCGCGAGGCCTGGGTGATGGACCGTGAGGCCTGGGTGATGGACCGCGAGGCCTGGGTGATGGACCGCGAGGCCTGGGTGATGAACCGCGAGGTCTGGGTGATGCACCACGAGGCCTGGGTGATGCACCACGAGGCCTGGGTGATGGACCGCGAGGCCTGGGTGATGGACCGCGAGGCCTGGGTGATGGACTGCGACGCCTGGGTGATGGACCGCGAAGCTTGGGTGATGCACCGCAAGGCCTGGGTGATTGACCGCGAGGCCTGGGTGATGGACCGCGAGGTCTGGGTGATGCACCACGAGGCCTGGGTGATTGACCGCGAGGCCTGGGTGATGCACCACGAGGCCTGGGTGATGCACGACGAGGCCTGGGTGATGCACCACGAGGCCTGGGTGATGCACCACGAGGCCTGGGTGATGCACCACGAGGCCTGGGTGATGCACCACGAGGCCTGGGTGATGCACCACGAGGCCTGGGTGATGCACCACGAGGCCTGGGTGATGCACCACGAGGCCTGGGTGATGCACCACGAGGCCTGGGTGATGCACCACGAGGCCTGGGTGATGCACCACGAGGCCTGGGTGATGCACCACGAGGCCTGGGTGATGCACCACGAGGCCTGGGTGATGCACCACGAGGCCTGGGTGATGCACCACGAGGCCTGGGTGATGCACCATGAGGCCTGGGTGATGCACCACGAGGCCTGGGTGATGCACCACGAGGCCTGGGTGATGCACCACGAGGCCTGGGTGATGCACCACGAGGCCTGGGTGATGCACCACGAGGCCTGGGTGATGCACCACGAGGCCTGGGTGATGCACCACGAGGCCTGGGTGATGCACCACGAGGCCTGGGTGATGCACCACGAGGCCTGGGTGATGCACCACGAGGCCTGGGTGATGCACCACGAGGCCTGGGTGATGCACCACGAGGCCTGGGTGATGCACCACGAGGCCTGGGTGATGCACCACGAGGCCTGGGTGATGCACCACGAGGCCTGGGTGATGCACCACGAGGCCTGGGTGATGCACCACGAGGCCTGGGTGATGCACCACGAGGCCTGGGTGATGCACCATGAGGCCTGGGTGATGCACCACGAGGCCTGGGTGATGCACCACGAGGCCTGGGTGATGCACCACGAGGCCTGGGTGATGCACCACGAGGCCTGGGTGATGCACCACGAGGCCTGGGTGATGCACCACGAGGCCTGGGTGATGCACCACGAGGCCTGGGTGATGCACCACGAGGCCTGGGTGATGCACCACGAGGCCTGGGTGATGCACCACGAGGCCTGGGTGATGCACCACGAGGCCTGGGTGATGCACCACGAGGCCTGGGTGATGCACCATGAGGCCTGGGTGATGCACCACGAGGCCTGGGTGATGCACCACGAGGCCTGGGTGATGCACCACGAGGCCTGGGTGATGCACCACGAGGCCTGGGTGATGCACCACGAGGCCTGGGTGATGCACCACGAGGCCTGGGTGATGCACCACGAGGCCTGGGTGATGGACCGCGAGGTCTGGGTGATGCACCACAAGGCCTGGGTGATGCACCACGAGGCCTGGGTGATGCACCACGAGGCCTGGGTGATGCACCACGAGGCCTGGGTGATGCACCACGAGGCCTGGGTGATGGACCGCGAGGCCTGGGTGATGGACCGCGAGGCCTGGGTGATGGACTGCGACGCCTGGGTGATGGACCGCGAAGCTTGGGTGATGCACCGCAAGGCCTGGGTGATTGACCGCGAGGCCTGGGTGATGGACCGCGAGGTCTGGGTGATGCACCACGAGGCCTGGGTGATGCACCACGAGGCCTGGGTGATGGACCGCGAGGTCTGGGTGATGCACGACGAGGCCTGGGTGATGCACCACGAGGCCTGGGTGATGCACCACGAGGCCTGGGTGATGCACCACGAGGCCTGGGTGATGCACCACGAGGCCTGGGTGATGCACCACGAGGCCTGGGTGATGCACCGCGAGGCCTGGGTGATGCACCACGAGGCCTGGGTGATGCACCACGAGGCCTGGGTGATGCACCACGAGGCCTGGGTGATGGACCGCGAGGTCTGGGTGATGCACCACAAGGCCTGGGTGATGCACCACGAGGCCTGGGTGATGCACCACGAGGCCTGGGTGATGCACCACGAGGCCTGGGTGATGCACCACGAGGCCTGGGTGATGGACCACGAGGCCTGGGTGATGGACCGGGCCGCAGGGGCGCTGACCCCTGGAACCCCCCCATCAGGTATACAATAACAAGTGCTCCAGCTGGGAACATAACGAGCTCCTTTGTTTTAATTTCCAACATTGTCTTTTATGTATTATTTATACTGTATTGTAGCATAGTTGTATCTTGTCACCAAACACACGCACTGACACAGGCACCGTGAGATCCTTGGTGACAGGAACTTAATGACAGGCACCGTGAGATCCTTGGTGACAGGAACTTAATGACAGGCACCGTGAGATCCTTAGTGAGAGGAACTTAATGACAGGCACCGTGAGATCCTTAATGAGAGGAACTTAATGACAGGCACCGAGAGATCCTTGGTGAGAGGAACTTAATGACAGGCACCGTGAGATCCTTAGTGAGAGGAACTTAATGACAGGCACCGAGAGATCCTTGGTGACAGGAACTTAATGACAGGCACCGAGAGATCCTTAGTGAGAGGAACTTAATGATAGGCACCGTGAGATCCTTAGTGAGAGGAACTTAATGACAGGCACCGAGAGATCCTTAGTGAGAGGAACTTAATGACAGGCACCGAGAGATCCTTGGTGAGAGGAACTTAATGATAGGCACCGTGAGATCCTTAGTGAGAGGAACTTAATGACAGGCACCATGAGATCCTTTGTGAGAGGAACTTAATTATAGGCACCGTGAGATCCTTAGTGAGAGGAACTTAATGACAGGCACCGTGAGATCCTTTGTGACAGGAACTTAATGACAGGCACCGTGAGATCCTTTGTGAGAGGAACTTAATTATAGGCACCGTGAGATCCTTAGTGAGAGGAACTTAATGACAGGCACCGTGAGATCCTTAGTGAGAGGAACTTAATGACAGGCACCGTGAGATCCTTTGTGAGAGGAACTTAATGACAGGCACCGTGAGATCCTTTGTGAGAGGAACTTAATTATAGGCACCGTGAGATCCTTAGTGAGAGGAACTTAATGACAGGCACCGTGAGATCCTTAGTGAGAGGAACTTAATGACAGGCACCGTGAGATCCTTAGTGAGAGGAACTTAATGACAGGCACCGTGAGATCCTTAGTGAGAGGAACTTAATGACAGGCACCGTGAGATCCTTAGTGAGAGGAACTTAATGACAGGTACCGTGAGATCCTTTGTGAGAGGAACTTAATGACAGGCACCGTGAGATCCTTGGTGAGAGGAACTTAATGACAGGCACCGTGAAATCCTTAGTGAGAGGAACTTAATGACAGGCACCGTGAGATCCTTAGTGACAGGAACTTAATGACAGGCATCGTGAGATCCTTAGTGAGAGGAACTTAATGACAGGCACAGTGAAATCCTTAGTGAGAGGAACTTAATGACAGGCACCGTGAAATCCTTAGTGAGAGGAACTTAATGACAGGCACCGTGAAATCCTTAGTGAGAGGAACTTAATGACAGGCACCGTGAAATCCTTAGTGAGAGGAACTTAATGACAGGCACCGTGAGATCCTTAGTGAGAGGAACTTAATGACAGGCACCGTGAGATCCTTAGTGACAGGAACTTAATGACAGGCATCGTGAGATCCTTAGTGAGAGGAACTTAATGATAGGCACCGTGAGATCCTTAGTGAGAGGAACTTAATGATAGGCACCGTGAGATCCTTAGTGAGAGGAACTTAATGACAGGCACCGTGAGATCCTTGGTGAGAGGAACTTAATGACAGGCACCGTGAGATCCTTAATGAGAGGAACTTAATGACAGGCACCGTGAGATCCTTAGTGAGAGGAACTTAATGACAGGCACCGTGAGATCCTTAGTGAGAGGAACTTAATGACAGGCACCGAGAGATCCTTAGTGAGAGGAACTTAATGATAGGCACCGTGAGATCCTTAGTGAGAGGAACTTAATGATAGGCACCGTGAGATCCTTAGTGAGAGGAACTTAATGACAGGCACCGTGAGATCCTTAGTGAGAGGAACTTAATGACAGGCACCGAGAGATCCTTAGTGAGAGGAACTTAATGATAGGCACCGTGAGATCCTTAGTGAGAGGAACTTAATGACAGGCACCGTGAGATCCTTAGTGAGAGGAACTTAATGATAGGCACCGTGAGATCCTTGGTGAGAGGAACTTAATGACAGGCACCGTGAGATCCTTAATGAGAGGAACTTAATGACAGGCACCGTGAGATCCTTGGTGAGAGGAACTTAATGACAGGCACCGTGAGATCCTTGGTGAGAGGAACTTAATGACAGGCACCGTGAGATCCTTAGTGAGAGGAACTTAATGACAGGCACCGTGAGATCCTTAATGAGAGGAACTTAATGACAGGCACCGTGAGATCCTTAGTGAGAGGAACTTAATGACAGGCACCGTGAGATCCTTAGTGAGAGGAACTTAATGACAGGCACCGTGACATCCTTAGTGAGAGGAACTTAATGACAGGCACCGTGAGATCCTTAATGAGAGGAACTTAATGACAGGCACCGTGAGATCCTTAGTGAGAGGAACTTAATGACAGGCACCGTGAGATCCTTAGTGAGAGGAACTTAATGACAGGCACCGTGAGATCCTTAATGAGAGGAACTTAATGACAGGCACCGTGAGATCCTTGGTGAGAGGAACTTAATGACAGGCACCGTGAGATCCTTAGTGAGAGGAACTTAATGACAGGCACCGTGAGATCCTTGGTGAGAGGAACTTAATGACAGGCACCGTGAGATCCTTAGTGAGAGGAACTTAATGACAGGCACCGTGAGATCCTTAATGAGAGGAACTTAATGACAGGCACCGTGAGATCCTTAGTGAGAGGAACTTAATGACAGGCACCGTGAGATCCTTAATGAGAGGAACTTAATGACAGGCACCGTGAGATCCTTAGTGAGAGGAACTTAATGACAGGCACCGAGAGATCCTTAGTGAGAGGAACTTAATGACAGGCACCGTGAGATCCTTAGTGAGAGGAACTTAATGACAGGCACCGAGAGATCCTTAGTGAGAGGAACTTAATGATAGGCACCGTGAGATCCTTAGTGAGAGGAACTTAATGATAGGCACCGTGAGATCCTTAGTGAGAGGAACTTAATGACAGGCACCGAGAGATCCTTGGTGAGAGGAACTTAATGACAGGTACCGTGAGATCCTTAGTGAGAGGAACCTAATGACAGGCATTGTAAGATCCTTAGTGAGAGGAACTTAATGACAGGTACCGTGAGATCCTTAGTGAGAGGAACCTAATGACAGGCATTGTAAGATCCTTAGAGAGAGGAACTTAATGACAGGTACCGTGAGATCCTTAGTGAGAGGAACCTAATGACAGGCATTGTAAGATCCTTAGTGAGAGGAACTTAATGACAGGTACCGTGAGGTCCCTAGTGAGAGGAACCTAATGACAGGCACCGTAAGATCCTTAGTGAGAGGAACTTAATGACAGGTTCCGTGAGATCCCTTGTGAGAGGAACCTAATGACAGGCACTGTAAGATCCTTAGTGAGAGGAACTTAATGACAGGTACCGTGAGATCCCTAGTGAGAGGAACCTAATGACAGACACATTAAGATCCTTAGTGAGAGGAACATAATGTCAGACACCGTAAGATCCTTAGTGAGAGGAACCTAATTACAATGGTGCAAGATGGACCACTGTCATAAGGTTCCACTAAGTGTGGATTTATGGTGAATTGTTCCAGCCAGACTATTGTGACTGTTTCCAACTGACGACTGTTCTGAAGGAAGTCCTGAAGTTTATACCATTTGTATGTCAGTGACACAATATGCAGATAAATATGTTAATTAGGTAATATGCGGCTCATGGCATTTTACTTAAACTTCCCAGACAACAAGGATTTTACCCCGTTATCCATATCGAATTTAAATACTTAATAATCTTAATTTTGAAAAGGCTGGAGGAAAGCCTCGGTCAGATGGCCAAAAGCTCCAGCGGCGGTCATCATCATGAAATACTTATCCTGTTTCCTGACGAATCTTATCTAACCTAACCCTCCTCCATACACAGTAGGCTTCTTCAGTCGAATAATGAGGACGTAGAAGTAGTTGAGATGTAATTAGTCCATCACCCTCGAAGACGCAGCTTTGAGGTGGTCAGTCCCTCAGCCTGGAGAAGAGTTCTGCTCCATAGTCTGGAACAATGTGAAGGTGAAGTTGCTACCACTTCACATTGTTCCAGACCATGGAACAACACTTCTCCAGGCTGAGGGACTGACCACCTTAAAACTGTTCTCGAGGGTGATGGACTGATTACATCTCTACAACTTCTCAAACCTTTTTTTGTATTCGACTGAAGAAGTACTGTGCAGGCGAAATGTTTCAGAATAAAGATACATAACTGATGCCCATGTGTGTTACTTCTCAACTATTATAGATTGCTGGTATGAGGGGCAGGGCAGAGGGGTAAGTTGGTACTGGAGAGGTTATAAGAGGAGCGTGGAAAGTATGCACGATACGGCTTCTGAGGAGAAACAGTGGAGAAGAGTGAGGGGAGAGGTTGAGATAGATGAGGGGCTTGATACGAGTGAGGGGAGAGGCAGACATGGATGAGGGGTGGATACGAGTGAAGGGGAAAGGTTGGAGATGAGAGTAACGAGAGAATAGTGACTAAATAGAGACAGTTTCCTAGTATTTACCAAAACAATGTGTGCTACTGTGCTCCAGATGATAGTTATAGTGGGAACATCTGCAGTGTGTTGCTACACTGTTCCAGATGATAGTTACATAGTGGGAACATCTGCAGTGTGTTGCTACACTGTTCCAGATGATAGTTATATAGTGGGAACATCTGCAGTGTGTTGCTACACTGTTCCAGATGATAGTTATATAGTGGGAACATCTGCAGTGTGATGTTACACTGTTCCAGATGATAGTTATATAGTGGGAACATCTGCAGTGTGATGTTACACTGTTCCAGATGATAGTTATATAGTGGGAACATCTGCAGTGTGATGTTACACTGTTCCAGATGATAGTTATATAGTGGGAACATCTGCAGTGTGTTGCTACACTGTTCCAGATGATAGTTATATAGTGGGAACATCGGCAGTGTGTTGCTACACTGTTCCAAATGATAGTTATATAGTGGGAACATCGGCAGTGTGTTGCTACACTGTTCCAGATGATAGTTATATAGTGGGAACATCTGCAGTGTGATGTTACACTGTTCCAGATGATAGTTATAGTGGGAACATCGGCAGTGTGTTGCTACACTGTTCCAGATGATAGTTATATAGTGGGAACATCGGCAGTGTGTTGCTACACTGTTCCAGATGATAGTTATATAGTGGGAACATCGGCAGTGTGTTGCTACACTGTTCCAGATGATAGTTATATAGTGGGAACATCGGCAGTGTGTTGCTACACTGTTCCAGATGATAGTTATATAGTGGGAACATCGGCAGTGTGTTGCTACACTGTTCCAGATGATAGTTATATAGTGGGAACATCTGCAGTGTGATGTTACACTGTTCCAGATGATAGTTATATAGTGGGAACATCGGCAGTGTGTTGCTACACTGTTCCAGATGATAGTTATATAGTGGGAACATCTGCAGTGTGATGTTACACTGTTCCAGATGATAGTTATATAGTGGGAACATCGGCAGTGTGTTGCTACACTGTTCCAGATGATAGTTACATAGTAATAACAACTACAATATGCTGCTATCCTCTTTTAAATAATGGTTACATAAACGGAGCAAAAGCTATATTTGTGTTATATTCCATCAATTGAACTGTATCAGTCTACTGGAGGTACTAGACTCCATCAGTGCCACGGAGAGATCATCAAGCATCCAGCTATGGTTGCAGTAGCTGTGACAGTTGTAAAAGTATTATCCAGGGAGTTCTGGAGTGGGAAGAACTTTGTCAAGGCAATAAGAAGATAGGCAGAAGAACAGTTAGTGTTTGAGGCCTTAGAACTTTCCCAAGTGAGGGATCAAGAGAGAGAGAGAGAGAGAGAGAGAGAGAGAGAGAGAGAGAGAGAGAGAGAGAGAGAGAGAGAGAGAGAGAGAGAGAGAGAGAGAGAGAGAGAGAGAGAGAGAATGAATCTATGTAGTAAACTCATTAGCGATGAATCACTTAGGGAGGGAAAGATAGATGGTGGAAAGAGGAAGGGAGGGGACGAAAAAAAATATTGTGAGAGTGGAAAGAGGAACGAAAATAGGGGGAGAGGCAGATGATGGAGGGTGGGAGAGGCAGATGATGGAGGGTGGGAGAGGCAGATGATGGAGGGTGGCAGAGGCAGATGATGGAGGGTGGGAGAGGCAGATGATGGAGGGTGGAAGAGGCAGATGATGGAGGGTGGGAGAGGCAGATGATGGAGGGTGGGAGAGGCAGATGAGGGTGGGTGGGAGAGGCAGATGATGGAGGGTGGAAGAGGCAGATGATGGAGGGTGGGAGAGGCAGATGATGGAGGGTGGGAGAGGCAGATGATGGAGGGTGGGAGAGGCAGATGATGGAGGGTGGGAGAGGCAGATGATGGAGGGTGGGAGAGGCAGATGATGGAGGGTGGGAGAGGCAGATGATGGAGGGTGGAAGAGGCAGATGATGGAGGGTGGGAGAGGCAGATGATGGAGGGTGGGAGAGGCAGATGATGAAGGGTGGGAGAGGCAGATGATGGAGGGTGGGAGAGGCAGATGATGGAGGGTGGGAGAGGCAGATGATGGAGGGTGGGAGAGGCAGATGATGGAGGGTGGGAGAGGCAGATGATGGAGGGTGGGAGAGGCAGATGATGCAGGGTGGGAGAGGCAGATGATGGAGGGTGAGAGAGGCAGATGATGGAGGGTTGGAGAGGCAAATGATGGAGGGTGGGAGAGGCAGATGATGGAGGGTTGGAGAGGCAAATGATGGAGGGTGGGAGAGGCAGATGATGGAGGGTTGGAGAGGCAAATGATGGAGGGTGGGAGAGGCAGATGATGGAGGGTGGGAAAGACAGATGATGGAGGGAGGGAGAGGCAAATGATGGAGGGTAGGAGAGGCAGATGATGGAGGGTGAGAGAGGCAGATGATAGAGGGTGGGAGAGGCAGATGATGGAGGGTGGGAGAGGCAGATGATGGAGGGTGGGAGAGGCAGATCTTGGAGGGTAGGAGAGGCAGATGATGGAGGGTGGGAGAGGCAGATGATGCAGGGTGGGAGAGGCAGATGATGGAGGGTGTGAGAGGCAGTTGATGGAGGGTGGGAGAGGCATATGATGGAGGGTGGGAGAGGCATATGATGGAGGGTGGGAGAGGCAGATGATGGAGGGTGGGAGAGGCAAATGCTGGAGAGTGGGAGAGGCAGATGATGGAGGGTGGGAGAGGCAAATGATGGAGGGTGGGAGAGGCAGATGGAGGGTGGGAGAGGCAGATGATGGAGGGTGGGAGAGGCAAATGATGGAGGGTGGGAGAGGCAGATGATGGAGGGTGGGAGAGGCAGATGATGGAGGGTGGGAGAAGCAGATGATGGAGGGTGGGAGAGGCAGATGTTGGTGGGTGGGAGAGGCAGATGATGGAGGGTGGGAGAAGCAGATGATGGAGGGTGGGAGAGGCAGGTGACGGAGGGTGGGAGAGGCAGATGATGGAAGGTGGGAGAGACAAATGATGGAGGGTGGGAGAGGCAAATGATGGAGAGTGGGAGAGGCAGATGATGGAGGGTGGGAGAGGCAAATGATGGAGGGTGGGAGAGGCAGATGGAGGGTGGGAGAGGCAGATGATGGAGGGTGGGAGAGGCAAATGATGGAGGGTGGGAGAGGCAGATGATGGAGGGTGGGAGAGGCAGATGATGGAGGGTGGGAGAGGCAGATGATGGAGGGTGGGAGAAGCAGATGATGGAGGGTGGGAGAGGCAGGTGACGGAGGGTGGGAGAGGCAGATGATGGAGGGTGGGAGAGGCAGGTGATGGAGGGTGGGAGAGGCAGATGATGGAGGGTGGGAGAAGCAGATGATGGAGGGTGAGGTGGTAGATGATGGAGGGTGGGAGAGGCAGACGATGGAGGGTGGGAGAGGCAAATGATGGAGGGGGGAAGAGGCAAATGATGGAGGATGGGAGAGGCAGATGATGGAGGGTGGAAGAGGCAAATGATGGAGGGTGGGAGAGGCAGATGATGGAGGGTGGGAGAGGCAAATGATGGAGGATGGGAGAGGCAGATGATGGAGGGTTGGAGAGGCAAATGCTGGAGGGTGGGAGAGGCAGATGATGGAGTGGGAAAGGCAGATGATGGAGGGTGGGAGAGACAAATGATGGAGGGTGGGAGAGGCAAATGATGGAGGGTGGGAGAGGCAGATGATGGAAGGTGGGAGAGGCAGATGATGGAGGGTGGGAGATCCATATGATGGAGGGTGGGAGAGGCAAATGATGGAGGGTGGGAGAGACAAATGATGGAGGGTGGGAGAGTCACATGATGGAGGGTGGGAGAGGCAGATGATGTAGGGTGGGAGAGGCAGATGATGGAGGGTGGGAGAGGCAGATGATGGAGGGTGGGAGAGACAAATGATGGAGGGGGGGAGAGGCAAATGATGGAGGGTGGGAGAGGCAGATGATGGAAGGTGGGAGAGGCAGATGATGGAGGGTGGGAGAGGCAGATGATGGAGGGTGGGAGAGCCAAATGATGGTGGGTGGGAGAGACAAATGATGGAGGGTGGGAGAGGCAGATGACGGAGGGTGGGAGAGGCAAATGATGGAGGGTGGGAGAGACAAATGATGGAGGGTGGGAGAGGCAGATGATGGATGGTGGGAGAGGCAGATGATGGCGGGTGGGAGAGGCAGATGATGGAGGGTGGGAGAGGCAAATGATGGAGGGTGGGAGAGACAAATGATGGAGGGTGGGAGAGACATATGATGGAGGGTGGGAGAGGCAGATGATGAAGGGTGGGAGAGGCAGATGATGGAGGGTGGGAGAGGCAGATGATGGAGGGTGGGAGAGGCAGATGATGGAGGATGGGGGAGGCAGATGATGGAGGGTGGGAGATGCAGATGATTGAGGGTGGGAGAGGCAGATGATGGAGGGTGGGGGAGGCAGATGATGGAGGGTGGGGGAGGCAGAAGATGGAGGGTGGGAGAGGCAGATGATGGAGGGTGGGGGAGGCAGATGATGGAGGGTGGGAGAGGCAGAAGATGGAGGGTGGGGGAGGCAGATGATGGAGGGTGGGAGAGGCAGATGATGAAGGGTGGGAGAGGCAGATGACGGAGGGTGGGAGAGGCAGATGATGGAGGGTGGGAGAGGCAGATGATGGAGGGTGGGAGAGGCAGATGATGGAGGGTGGGAGAGGCAGATGATGGAGGGTGGGAGAGGCAGAAGATGGAGGGTGGGAGAGGCAGATGACGGAGGGTTGGAGAGGCAGATGATTGAGGGTGGGAGAGGCAGATGATGGAGGGTGGGAGAGGCAGATGACGGAGGGTAGAAGAGGCAGATGATGGAGGGTGGGAGAGGCATATGATGGAGGGTGGGAGAGGCAGATGATGGAGGATGGGAGAGGCAGATGATGGAGGGTGGGAGAGGCAGATGATGGAGGGTGGGAGAGGCAGATGATGGAGGGTGGGAGAGGCAGATGATGCAGGGTGGGAGAGGCAGATGATGGAGGGTGGGAGAGGCAGATGATGGAGGGTTGGAGAGGCAAATGATGGAGGGTGGGAGAGGCAGATGATGGAGGGTGGGAAAGGCAGATGATGGAGGGTGGGAGAGGCAGATGATAGAGGGTGGGAGAGGCAGATGATGGAGGGTGGGAGAGGCAGATGATGGAGGGTGGGAGAGGCAGATCTTGGAGGGTGGTAGAGGCAGATGATGGAGGGTGGGAGAGGCAGATGATGGAGGGTGGGAGAGGCAGATGATAGAGGGTGGGAGAGGCAGATGATGGAGGGTGGGAGAGGCAAATGATGGAGGGTGGGAGAGGCAGATGATGGAGGGTGGGAGAGGCAGATGATAGAGGGTGGGAGAGGCAGATGATGGAGGGTGGGAGAGGCAGATGATGGAGGGTGGGAGAGGCAGATCTTGGAGGGTGGGAGAGGCAGATGATGGTGGGTGGGAGAGGCAAATGATGGAGGGTGGGAGAGGCAGATGATGGAGGGTGGGAGAGGCAAATGATGGAGGGTGGGAGAGGCAAATGATGGAGGGTGGGAGAGGCAGATGATGGAGGGTGGGAGAGGCAGATGATGGAAGGTGGGAGAGACAAATGATGGAGGGTGGGAGAGGCAAATGATGGAGAGTGGGAGAGGCAGATGATGGAGGGTGGGAGAGGCAAATGATGGAGGGTGGGAGAGGCAGATGGAGGGGGGGAGAGGCAGATGATGGAGGGTGGGAGAGGCACATGATGGAGGGGGGGAGAGGCAGATGATGGAGGGTGGGAGAGGCAGATGATGGAGGGTGGGAGAGGCAGATGATGGAGGGTGGGAGAAGCAGATGATGGAGGGTGGGAGAGGCAGGTGACGGAGGGTGGGAGAGGCAGATGATGGAGGGTGGGAGAGGCAGGTGATGGAGGGTGGGAGAGGCAGATGATGGAGGGTGGGAGAAGCAGATGATGGAGGGTGGGAGAGGTAGATGATGGAGGGTGGGAGAGGCAGACGATGGAGGGTGGGAGAGGCAAATGATGGAGGGGGGAAGAGGCAAATGATGGAGGATGGGAGAGGCAGATGATGGAGGGTGGAAGAGGCAAATGATGGAGGGTGGGAGAGGCAGATGATGGAGGGTGGGAGAGGCAAATGATGGAGGATGGGAGAGGCAGATGATGGAGGGTTGGAGAGGCAAATGCTGGAGGGTGGGAGAGGCAGATGATGGAGTGGGAAAGGCAGATGATGGAGGGTGGGAGAGGCAGATGATAGAGGGTGGGAGAGGCAGATGATAGAGGGTGGGAGAGACAAATGATGGAGGGTGGGAGAGGCAAATGATGGAGGGTGGGAGAGGCAGATGATGGAAGGTGGGAGAGGCAGATGATGGAGGGTGGGAGAGGCAGATGATGGAGGGTGGGAGAGGCAAATGATGGAGGGTGGGAGAGGCAGATGATGGAAGGTGGGAGAGGCAGATGATGGAGGGTGGGAGAGGCAGATGATGGAGGGTGGGAGAGGCAAATGATGGAGGGTGGGAGAGACAAATGATGGAGGGTGGGAGAGACAAATGATGGAGGGTGGGAGAGGCAGATGATGAAGGGTGGGAGAGGCAGATGATGGAGGGTGGGAGAGGCAGATGATGGAGGGTGGGAGAGACAAATGATGGAGGGTGGGAGAGGCAAATGATGGAGGGTGGGAGAGGCAGATGATGGAAGGTGGGAGAGGCAGATGATGGAGGGTGGGAGAGGCAGATGATGGAGGGTGGGAGAGGCAAATGATGGAGGGTGAGAGAGACAAATGATGGAGGGTGGGAGAGGCAGATGACGGAGGGTGGGAGAGGCAGATGATGGAGGGTGGGAGAGACATATGATGGAGGGTGGGAGAGGCAAATGATGGAGGGTGGGAGAGGCACATGATGGAAGGTGGGAGAGGCAGATGATGGAGGGTGGGAGAGGCAGATGATGGAGGGTGGGAGAGGCAAATGATGGAGGGTGGGAGAGACAAATGATGGAGGGTGGGAGAGACAAATGATGGAGGGTGGGAGAGGCAGATGATGAAGGGTGGGAGAGGCAGATGTTGGAGGGTGGGAGAGGCAGATGATGGAGGGTGGGAGAGGCAGATGATGGAGGATGGGGGAGGCAGATGATGGAGGGTGGGAGATGCAGAAGATTGAGGGTGGGGGAGGCAGATGATGGAGGGTGGGCGAGGCAGATGATGGAGGGTGGGGGAGGCAGAAGATGGAGGGTGGGAGAGGCAGATGATGGAGGTTGGGGGAGGCAGATGATGGAGGGTGGGAGAGGCAGAAGATGGATGGTGGGGGAGGCAGATGATGGAGGGTGGGAGAGGCAGATGATGGAGGGTGGGAGAGGCAGATGACGGAGGGTGGGAGAGGCAGATGATGGAGGGTGGGAGAGGCAGATGATGGAGGGTGGGAGAGGCAGATGATGGAGGGTGGGTGAGGCAGATGATGGAGGGTGGGAGAGGCAGAAGATGGAGGGTGGGAGAGGCAGATGACGGAGGGTAGGAGAGGCAGATGATGGAGGGTGGGAGAGGCAGATGATGGAGGGTGGGAGAGGCAGATGACGGAGGGTAGAAGAGGCAGATGATGGAGGGTGGGAGAGGCAAATGATGGAGGGTGGGAGAGGCAGATGATGGAGGATGGGAGAGGCAGATGAGGGAGGGTGGGAGAGGCAGATGATGGAGGGTGGGAGAGGCAGATGATGGAGGGTGGGAGAGGCAGATGATGGAGGGTGGGAGAGGCAGATGATGGAGGGTGGGAGAGGCAGATGATGGAGGGTGGGAGAGGCAGATGATGGAGGGTGGGAGAGGCAGATGATGGAGGGTGGGAGAGGCAGATGACGGAGGGTAGGAGAGGCAGATGATGGAGGGTGGGGGAGGCAGATGATGGAGGGTGGGGGAGGCAGATGATGGAGGATGGGAGAGGCAGATGACGGAGGGTGGGAGAGGCAGATGATGGAGGGTGGGAGAGGCAGCTGATGGAGGGTGGGAGAGGCAGATGACGGAGGGTGGGAGAGGCAGATGATGGCGGGTGGGAGAGGCAGATGATGGAGGGTGGGAGAGGCAGATGACGGAGGGTGGGAGAGGCAGATGATGGAGGGTGGGAGAGGCAGATGACGGAGGGTGGGGGAGGCAGATGATGGAGGGTGGGGGAGCAGATGATGGAGGGTGGGAGAGGCAGATGATGGAGGGTGGGAGAGGCAGATGATGGAGGGTGGGGGAGCAGATGATGGAGGGTGGGGGAGCAGATGATGGAGGGTGGGAGAGGCAGATGACGGTGGGTGGGAGAGGCAGATGATGGAGGGTGGGGGAGGCAGATGATGGAGGGTGGGTGAGGCAGATGATGGAGGGTGGGGGAGGCAGATGATGGAGGGTGGGGGAGGCAGATGATGGAGGGTGGGAGAGGCAGATGATGGAGGGTGGGAGAGGCAGATGACGGAGGGTGGGAGAGGCAGATGATGGAGGGTGGGAGAGGCAGATGACGTAGGGGGGGAGATGCAGATGAGGGAGGGTGGGAGAGGCAGATGATGGAGGGTGGGAGAGGCAGATGACGGAGGGTTGGAGAGGCAGATGATGGAGGGTGGGAGAGGCAGATGGTGGAGGGTGGGGGAGGCAGATGATAGAGGGTGGGAGAGACAGATGATGGAGGGTGGGAGAGACAGATGATGGAGGGTGGGAGAGACAGATGATGGAGGGTGGGAGAGGCAGATGATGGAGGGTGGGGGAGGCAGATGATGGAGGGTGGGAGAGACAGATGATGGAGGGTGGGGGAGGCAGATGATGGAGGGTGGGGGAGGCAGATGAGGGCGGGGGGGAGAGGCAGATGATGGAGGGTGGGAGAGACAGATGATGGAGGGTGGGAGAGGCAGATGATGGAGGGTGGGGGAGGCAGATGATGGAGGGTGGGAGAGGCAGATGAAGGAGGGTCGGAGAGGCAGATGACGGAGGGTGGGAGAGGCAGATGATGGAGGGTGGGAGAGGCAGATGAGGGAGGGTGGGTGAGGCAGATGATGGAGGGTGGGAGAGGCAGATGACGGAGGGTAGGAGAGGCAGATGATGGAGGGTGGGGGAGGCAGATGATGGAGGGTGGGAGAGGCAGATGATGGAGGGTGGGAGAGGCAGATGATGGAGGGTGGGAGAGGCAGATGACGGAGGGTAGGAGAGGCAGATGAGGGAGGGTGGGGGAGGCAGATGATGGAGGGTGGGAGAGGCAGATGATGGAGGGTGGGAGAGGCAGATGAGGGAGGGTGGGAGAGGCAGATGATGGAGGGTGGGAGAGGCAGATGACGGAGGGTGGGAGAGGCAGATGATGGAGGGTGGGGGAGGCAGATGACGGAGGGTGGGGGAGGCAGATGATGGAGGGTGGGAGAGGCATATGAGGGTGGGTGGGAGAGGCAGATGATGGAGGGTGGGAGAGGCAGATGATGGAGGGTCGGAGAGGCAGATGATGGAGGGTGGGAGAGGCAGATGATGGAGGGTGGGAGAGGCAGATGATGGAGGGTGGGAGAGGCAGATGATGGAGGGTGGGAGAGGCAGATGATGGAGGGTGGGAGAGGCAGATGATGGAGGGTGGGAGAGGCAGATGATGGAGGGTGGGAGAGGCAGATGATGGAGGGTGGGAGAGGCAGATGATGGAGGGTGGGAGAGGCAGATGATGGAGGGTGGGAGAGGCAGATGATGGAGGGTGGGAGAGGCAGATGACGGAGGGTGGGAGAGGCAGATGATGGAGGGTGGTATAGAGTAACATAATAGTGTGACCAAGAGGATAAACACGACGCTCCTGTCTAATCTGGTTCATCAGCGGGTATTGTGGGAGGAGAGTGACGAGACCAGGATGACGTGAATACGGTAGAAAATTAAGAAAGAGACAGACAGACAGAGACAAAGAGATAGACATAAGAGAGACTGTGTAAATAACAGAACTTCCATAGCATCATGCACAACGTACTGATACTAGTTCTTATAAATTAATCTAATTCCATAATTTTTAAAGGGGTGAACCGGTAAGCCAGTGGAAGGCCTCGGTCAGATGACCAAAAGCTCCAGTGGCGGGTCATAAGACGACCCGCGCCAGGAAACTCGTTCTCTTTTCTAACGAATCTTACCTAACCTAACCGACAGGTAGTAATGTCTGGCAGTAGCCACAATGAACATGCTAATGACCAGTGTTGGTTGCCTGCCTGTCAATACTTGCAGTCTGATTGATGACCAGTGTTGACTTGCCTACCTGTCAATACTTGCAGTCTGATTGATGACAAGTGTTGACTTGCCTGCCTGTCAACACCTGCAGTCTGATTGATGACCAGTGTTGACTTGCCTGCCTGTCAACACCTGCAGTCTGATTGATGACCAGTGTTGACTTGCCTGCCTGTCAACACCTGCAGTCTGATTGATGACCAGTGTTGACTTGCCTGCCTGTCAACACCTGCAGTCTGATTGATGACCAGTGTTGACTTGCCTACCTGTCAACACCTGCAGTCTGATTGATGACCAGTGTTGACTGGTCTACCTGTCAACACCTGCAGTCTGATTGATGACCAGTGTTGACTGGTCTACCTGTCAACACCTGCAGTCTGATTGATGACCAGTGTTGACTTGCCTACCTGTCAACACCTGCAGTCTGATTGATGACCAGTGTTGACTTGCCTGCCTGTCAACACCTGCAGTCTGATTGATGACCAGTGTTGACTTGCCTGCCTGTCAACACCTGCAGTCTGATTGATGACCAGTGTTGACTTGCCTGCCTGTCAACACCTGCAGTCTGATTGATGACCAGTGTTGACTTGCCTGCCTGTCAACACCTGCAGTCTGATTGATGACCAGTGTTGACTTGCCTACCTGTCAACACCTGCAGTCTGATTGATGACCAGTGTTGACTTGCCTGCCTGTCAACACCTGCAGTCTGATTGATGACCAGTGTTGACTTGCCTGCCTGTCAACACCTGCAGTCTGATTGATGACCAGTGTTGACTTGCCTGCCTGTCAACACCTGCAGTCTGATTGATGACCAGTGTTGACTTGCCTACCTGTCAACACCTGCAGTCTGATTGATGACCAGTGTTGACTTGCCTGCCTGTCAACACCTGCAGTCTGATTGATGACCAGTGTTGACTTGCCTGCCTGTCAACACCTGCAGTCTGATTGATGACCAGTGTTGACTTGCCTACCTGTCAACACCTGCAGTCTGATTGATGACCAGTGTTGACTTGCCTACCTGTCAACACCTGCAGTCTGATTGATGACCAGTGTTGACTTGCCTACCTGTCAACACCTGCAGTCTGATTGATGACCAGTGTTGACTGGTCTACCTGTCAACACCTGCAGTCTGATTGATGACCAGTGTTGACTGGTCTACCTGTCAACACCTGCAGTCTGATTGATGACCAGTGTTGACTTGCCTACCTGTCAACACCTGCAGTCTGATTGATGACCAGTGTTGACTTGCCTGCCTGTCAACACCTGCAGTCTGATTGATGACCAGTGTTGACTTGCCTACCTGTCAACACCTGCAGTCTGATTGATGACCAGTGTTGACTGGTCTACCTGTCAACACCTGCAGTCTGATTGATGACCAGTGTTGACTTGCCTACCTGTCAACACCTGCAGTCTGATTGATGACCAGTGTTGACTTGCCTGCCTGTCAACACCTGCAGTCTGATTGATGACCAGTGTTGACTTGCCTACCTGTCAACACCTGCAGTCTGATTGATGACCAGTGTTGACTGGTCTACCTGTCAACACCTGCAGTCTGATTGATGACCAGTGTTGACTGGTCTACCTGTCAACACCTGCAGTCTGATTGATGACCAGTGTTGACTTGCCTACCTGTCAACACCTGCAGTCTGATTGATGACCAGTGTTGACTTGCCTGCCTGTCAACACCTGCAGTCTGATTGATGACCAGTGTTGACTTGCCTGCCTGTCAACACCTGCAGTCTGATTGATGACCAGTGTTGACTTGCCTGCCTGTCAACACCTGCAGTCTGATTGATGACCAGTGTTGACTTGCCTGCCTGTCAACACCTGCAGTCTGATTGATGACCAGTGTTGACTTGCCTACCTGTCAACACCTGCAGTCTGATTGATGACCAGTGTTGACTTGCCTGCCTGTCAACACCTGCAGTCTGATTGATGACCAGTGTTGACTTGCCTGCCTGTCAACACCTGCAGTCTGATTGATGACCAGTGTTGACTTGCCTACCTGTCAACACCTGCAGTCTGATTGATGACCAGTGTTGACTTGCCTACCTGTCAACACCTGCAGTCTGATTGATGACCAGTGTTGACTTGCCTACCTGTCAACACCTGCAGTCTGATTGATGACCAGTGTTGACTGGTCTACCTGTCAACACCTGCAGTCTGATTGATGACCAGTGTTGACTGGTCTACCTGTCAACACCTGCAGTCTGATTGATGACCAGTGTTGACTTGCCTACCTGTCAACACCTGCAGTCTGATTGATGACCAGTGTTGACTTGCCTGCCTGTCAACACCTGCAGTCTGATTGATGACCAGTGTTGACTTGCCTACCTGTCAACACCTGCAGTCTGATTGATGACCAGTGTTGACTGGTCTACCTGTCAACACCTGCAGTCTGATTGATGACCAGTGTTGACTTGCCTACCTGTCAACACCTGCAGTCTGATTGATGACCAGTGTTGACTTGCCTGCCTGTCAACACCTGCAGTCTGATTGATGACCAGTGTTGACTTGCCTGCCTGTCAACACCTGCAGTCTGATTGATGACCAGTGTTGACTTGCCTACCTGTCAACACCTGCAGTCTGATTGATGACCAGTGTTGACTGGTCTACCTGTCAACACTTGCAGTCTGACTGATGACCAGTGTTGACTGGTCTACCTGTCAACACTTGCAGTCTGATTGATGACCAGTGTTGACTTGCCTACCTGTCAACACCTGCAGTCTGATTGATGACCAGTGTTGACTTGCCTACCTGTCAACACTTGCAGTCTGATTGATGACCAGTGTTGACTTGCCTACCTGTCAACACCTGCAGTCTGACTGATGACCAGTGTTGACTTGCCTACCTGTCAACACCTGCAGTCTGATTGATGACCAGTGTTGACTTGCCTACCTGTCAACACTTGCAGTCTGATTGATGACCAGTGTTGACTTGCCTACCTGTCAACACCTGCAATCTGACTGATGACCAGTGTTGACTTGCCTGCCTGTCAACACTTGCAGTCTGATTGATGACCAGTGTTGACTTGCCTACCTGTCAACACCTGCAGTCTGATTGATGACCAGTGTTGACTTGCCTACCTGTCAACACCTGCAGTCTGATTGATGACCAGTGTTGACTTGCCTGCCTGTCAACACTTGCAGTCTGACTTATGACCAGTGTTGACTTGCCTACCTGTCAACACCTGCATTCTGATTGATGACCAGTGTTGACTTGCCTACCTGTCAACACTTGCAGTCTGATTGATGACCAGTGTTGACTTGCCTACCTGTCAACACTTGCAGTCTGATTGATGACCAGTGTTGACTTGCCTACCTGTCAACACTTGCAGTCTGATTGATGACCAGTGTTGACTTGTCTACCTGTCAACACCTGCAGTCTGATTGATGACCAGTGTTGACTTGCCTGTCAACACCTGCAGTCTGATTGATGACCAGTGTTGACTTGCCTGCCTGTCAACACTTGCAGTCTGATTGATGACCAGTGTTGACTTGCCTACCTGCCAACACTTGCAGTCTGATTGATGACCAGTGTTGACTTGCCTACCTGTCAACACTTGCAGTCTGACTGAGGACCAGTGTTGACTTGCCTACCTGTCAACACTTGCAGTCTGATTGATGACCAGTATTGACTTGCCTACCTGTCAACACTTGCAGTCTGACTGATGACCAGTGTTGACTTGCCTACCTTTCAACACCTGCAGTCTGACTGATGACCAGTGTTGACTGGTCTACCTGCCAACACTTGTAGTCTGACTGATGACCAGTGTTGACTGGTCTACCTGCCAACACTTGCAGTCTGATTGATGACCAGTGTTGACTTGCCTACCTGTCAACACCTGCAGTCTGATTGATGACCAGTGTTGACTGGTCTACCTGCCAACACCTGCAATCTGATTGATGACCAGTGTTTACTTGCCTACCTGCCAACACTTGCAGTCTGATTGATGACCAGTGTTGACTTGCCTACCTGTCAACACTTGCAGTCTGACTGATGACCAGTGTTGACTGGTCTACCTGTCAACACTTGCAGCCTGACTGATGACCAGTGTTGACTTGCCTACCTGTCAACACCTGCAGTCTGATTGATGACCAGTGTTGACTTGCCTACCTGTCAACACTTGCAGTCTGATTGATGACCAGTGTTGACTTGCCTACCTGCCAACACTTGCAGCCTGACTGATGACCAGTGTTGACTTGCCTACCTGTCAACACCTGCAGCCTGACTGACGACCAGTGTTGACTGGTCTACCTGTCAACACTTGCAGCCTGACTGATGACCAGTGTTGACTGGTCTACCTGCCAACACTTGCAGTCTGACTGATGACCAGTGTTGACTGGTCTACCTGTCAACACTTGCAGCCTGACTGATGACCAGTGTTGACTTACCTACCTGTCAACACTTGCAGTCTGACTGGATACATTAACTCATCATCTCCCAAGACTCGTCTCACTACAATCAAAATCTTCACAGATGGAGAACTAAAGAGCCTTCTAGCTTTCCCCAAGAGGACGTGTTTCCACAATCCACCTGCTGTCCCTGTTAACCCATCAGTAAAATGCTCACCTGGGTGTTAGTGGACTCTTGTGGGTCGCTTCCTGGAACAAAATTGACCTAATTTGCGGGAAATGCTCTGCATAAGAAGCGGCTTTCTATATAGTAGTATGTCACTGATGTCAGCTAGGCCTGTATACCTTGTACATGTACTGGTAGAAATTAAGATATTATTACTACACTCAAGCTTCTTACCACCATTAAACAAGACATCTTGCTGCTGAGATATAGTAACTACTAAGTACATACCTTCACCTAGCATACTCTTTATTACAACAAGTACAGCTCATGTGCCCTCTTATGAAAACATAAGACAGAAGGTGTACTGCAGTAGGCCTACTGACCCATGTTAGGCAGGTCCATGATATGCTTTCCATTGATGTGTAGAATTGATATTAATATGTGCACACGTATGTTCACAGTGCGCGTGTGCACGCTACCAGTAACGACTAACGTTCCATATATAACTAATACAGTGGAACCTCTGGTAACGACCATAATTAGTTTCAAAACTCTGGTTGCGTCTCGAAACTAATTTCCCCACTGGATTGTATGTAAATACGATTAATCCGTTCAAGACCCTTACAAACTGTAAGGGTCTGGTTTTTTTTTTTTAAGATTTTTAAACAAAAAAATAGTTAATTATACCACAGAATGCACAGCTTAATAGTAAACTAAATGTAAAAACCTTGAATAACACTGAGAGAACCTTGAACAACAGAAAAAACTAACAGTTTATGAGTTCTAATGAAATGAATGTCTAATGGCTGAGCAGAGAACTCCGTTATTTATCATCAGATTTCTTTCATTTCTGGTGTACGTTAAGAATCATCTTTCCATCATACCTTGCCCAAGTTTCAACTTGATAGCCCAACAAACTGAGAAAAATTTTTTTTTTACCAAAAACCATATATGGTAAGTTTTAGCCGAGTACTGGTACTGCAAGAAGCTGTTTCGGCACTACCTGCTGATAAAACATTGATAATCAGAATTTATCACATGCCAATTTTCCCATCAGGAAGTAGGGAAAATTGGCGCGTGCGAAAAGATGGCTCGGAATGTGAAAATTGCCGCAGCTGTGTTTGTTCGGCAACCGATTATGCGTTCATGACCCGAGGTTTCACTGTATATATATATATATATATATATATATATATATATATATATATATATATATATATATATATATATATATATATATATAATATATATATATATATATATATATATATATATATATATATATATATATATATATATATATATATATATATATATATATATATATATATATATATGTCGTGCCGAATATGTAAAACTAGTCAATTAGCAAGAACTCATTTAAAATTAAGTCCTTTCTAAAATTTTCTCTTATACGTTTAAAGATATATTTTTTCGTTAATGTTGATGTAAAAATTTATAATTTTGCACCAAAAGGAACTTAGAAAACTTACCTAATCTTATTATAACAAGCGCAATTTATTTTAGCCTAACCCAGCTAAATATATTTTAGATTTGTTTACAATAATTTAATGCTAAACAAACACAGTGAAATATATTTTTTTCGTTAGGTTCAGAATGATTTTGACGAAATTATTGCATACACAAATTTTCACTAGTCCTAAATGGCAAGATGAGCGTTGCTATTTAAGCCAAGATCGCAAGTTCTGCCTATTCGGCACGATATATATATATATATATATATATATATATATATATATATATATATATACATATCAGGAGCTGTGCAATGCTGCAAGGGAACAACCAAAGCAGGGAGAGAGGTCTCAGAGTAGCGTAGGTGTCACCGTCCACGGTTACTCTTGGACTGGGTTAGTGGTCGGTGCCAACCCCACCCTACCATCATCCACCTACTCCCCATATAGGGTAGGAGGGTTTCTGAGATGTCAGGTAGGAAATTTTAAAATATAAAAAAGGCCAGCCCTAAACTTTTTCTAATCGTTTATAACAAGTCATGTGGTCTGAGAAAATAAGTTTCTCGTTAGATACTGTAGACATGGAAAGCTATTATTCTGTGTGACCTTTTCAAATAATGAAAGAAAGGAATATAATGTGTTCTTGGTCAGTTTAAATGTCCTGCTCTGAGGTACTGGAATGTTCTACCCATGTACTCTGAGGTACTGGAATGTTCTACCCAATAATAGCTATCCATGTCTACAGTATCTAACGAGAAACTTATTTTCTCAGACCACATGACTTGTTATAAACGATTAGAAAAAGTTTAGGGCTGGCCTTTTTTATATCTTAAAATTTCATACCTGACATCTCAGAAACCCTCCTACCCTATATGGGGAGTAGGGGGATGATGGTAGGGTGGGGTTGGCACCGACCACTAACCCAGTCCAAGAGTAACCGTGGACGGTGACACCTACGCTACTCTGAGACCTCTCTCCCTGCTTTGGTTGCTCCCTTGCAACACTGCACAGCTCCTGATGATTCACTGAGAAGTGTGAAAGTACTTGAGCTAAAGATTTCCACCCCCCCCCTTCGTGGCTTGTCCTGCATGGTTAAGATCGCCCGTCTGCGATTGTTTGCTTATATATATATATATATATATATATATATATATATATATATATATATATATATATATATATATATATATATATATATATATATATGACCTTCTGATGATGACTTTATATACATATCCATACATATTCAATTTTTCCCTTACAGAGTAACCTTCGAATAGTACAAACATATACAACTACCCAGTTATTTTATTCTCTTATAATCTGGGTTATACTTAACGTAGAATTCTTCATAAACGATATTACTGAGCTGTTACTGAGATCTGTGTTGCTTTCTTCGTATTTTATTAACTCTCATATTTGAAACTTTACAACACACGTCCGGAGAATTCATCCAATTTTTTTTTATTAAACACTCCAAGTCTGACACATTACACATTCAGCACATTATTGCAAGACTCTGGTCCTGTTGCTTTGCTTTTGTCAATATGCAATAAAAGTTCTTTACTTTTGTTTCAGTATTTTGCATCCTGACTGACGAAGAAACCTCAAGTATGATTTAAGCTTATGACCATAATGTTTTAAGGGGCGAAGGGGTAAACCAGTAGAAAACCTCGGTCATCTGACTAATACCCGCGTCAGGAGACATTTGTCCTGTTTCCTGACGAACCTTACCTAGCTTAACTTATCTCATAGTTTTCACCTCTAGTTCAAACTATCTAGTCAATGAATTTTGTAAAATGAAGCTCCACTTTGCTCTTTAGACCCGCCATTAAGCCGACAAAATTACCCTGTAACACAGAGTTGCGTAAATCCTAACACCTTAGGACAAAATGCAGGCTTACCCGTGAAGATGACTCATGAAATCGTAATGACACGATTGCAAACAAACCATACCACGGACGGGGATAGAACCCGCGATCAGAGAGTCTCAAAACTCCAGCCCGTCGCGTTAGCCACTGGACCAGCTAGCCACAATAAGATTCATCCAACTAGGTATATTTCTACACCATAGGAAGGTTAGCATAGGCACCACTGTGACCACAAATGCAGGTTTTTACAGACGAATCTTCAGCTAGCGTGGCCGTGACGAACTCTAGCTCAAGTCCCCTCAAAGCCGTCAGCATGACTCACGAAATCGTTGCTGGCCCAGTGGCTAACGCGACGGTCTGGTGTTTTGAGACTCTGATCGCGGGTTCTATCCCCGTCCGTGGTATGGTTCGTTTGCAATTGTGTCATTACGATTTCGTGAGTCATGTTGACGGCTTTGAGGGGACTTGAGCTAGAGTTCGTCACGGACACGCTAGCTGGAGATTTTCGTCTGTAAAAACCTGCATTTGTGGTCACAGTGGTGCCTATGCTAACCTTCCTATGGTGTAGAAATATACCTAGTTGGACGAATATTATTGTGGCTAGCTGGTCCAGTGACTAACGCGACGGACTGGAGTTTTGAGACTCTCTGATCGCGGGTTCTATCCCCGTCCGTGGTATGGTTTGTTTTTACCCGTGAAGCTACTGTCACCAAGCCTTCCAGATTCCACCTAAACGTCATCAATGAGTCACTGATATACGCACCGGCAGCTTACGAGTCGTGGGTTAATACCTACTGCTTCATCGTACATTCCTTTCCCTTTCGAGAACACGGCCGAACCGTTGAGATTTAGTTAGCACCTGAGGTTCACAGGCCTCTGAAAGGCACAAAGCATCTGTGGTGTTAAGCCGTAGGTCTATAGCTTACGACAATGTTGATAATAAGCTTAAATTTACATTCCTAGCCTACACTAGGTACTAGCTAACAAAAGAGCTGCTATTTCCCGGAAAACTAGTATTCCGCCACAGGTGTTGTGGAGTCCATCTTGTTTTCACCTGTAGTACCGACGTCCAGTTAGTGGCTCTTGTCAAGTGTTTTCCACATTTAATGTTTACAAATTGAATAAAATATTACTCTCTTAATCTAATATTTAATTTTCAAATGTAATTTCTTATTTCGTTCTTATATTGGAACACTAATTTCTAGCTTGGCTCTGGTTAATTTCTAGCTTGGCTCTGGTTAATTTCCAGCTTGGCTCTGGTTAATTTCTAGCTTGGCTCTGGTTAATTTCTAGCTTGGCTCTGGTTAATTTCTAGCTTGGCTCTGGTTAATTTCTAGCTTGTTCTGGTTAATTTCTAGCTTGGCCCTGGTTAATTTCTAGCTTGGCTCTGGTTAATTTCTAGCTTGACTCTGGTTAATTTCTAGCTTGGCTCTGGTTAATTTCAAGCTTGACTCTGGTTAATTTCTAGCTTGGTTCTGGTTAATTTCTAGCTTGGCTCTGGTTAATTTCAAGCTTGACTCTGGTTAATTTCTAGCTTGCCTCTGGTTAATTTCTAGCTTGGCTCTGGTTAATTTCTAGCTTGGCTCTGGTTAATTTCTAGCTTGGCTCTGGTTAATTTCTAGCTTGACTCTGGTTAATTTATAGCTTGGTTCTGGTTAATTTCTAGCTTGGCTCTGGTTAATTTCTAGCTTGACTCTGGTTAATTTCTAGCTTGGCTCTGGTTAATTTCTAGCTTGACTCTGGTTAATTTCTAGCTTGGTTCTGGTTAATTTCTAGCTTGGCTCTGGTTAATTTCTAGCTTGACTCTGGTTAATTTCTAGCTTGGCTCTGGTTAATTTCTAGCTTGACTCTGGTTAATTTCTAGCTTGGTTCTGGTTAATTTCTAGCTTGGCTCTGGTTAATTTCTAGCTTGGCTCTGGTTAATTTCTAGCTTGGCTCTGGTTAATTTCTAGCTTGGCTCTGGTTAATTTCTAACTTGGTTCTGGTTAATTTCTAGCTTGGCTCTGGTTAATTTCTAGCTTGGCTCTGGTTAATTTCTAGCTTGGCTCTGGTTAATTTCTAGCTTGGCTCTGGTTAATTTCTAGCTTGTTCTGGTTAATTTCTAGCTTGGCCCGGGTTAATTTCTAGCTTGGCTCTGGTTAATTTCTAGCTTGACTCTGGTTAATTTCTAGCTTGGCTCTGGTTAATTTCTAGCTTGACTCTGGTTAATTTCTAGCTTGGTTCTGGTTAATTTCTAGCTTGGCTCTGGTTAATTTCAAGCTTGACTCTGGTTAATTTCTAGCTTGGCTCTGGTTAATTTCTAGCTTGACTGGTTAATTTCTAGCTTGGTTCTGGTTAATTTCTAGCTTGGCTCTGGTTAATTTCAAGCTTGACTCTGGTTAATTTCTAGCTTGGCTCTGGTTAATTTCTAGCTTGACTCTGGTTAATTTCTAGCTTGGCTCTGGTTAATTTCTAGATTGGCTCTGGTTAATTTCTAGCTTGACTCTGGTTAATTTCTAGCTTGGCTCTGGTTAATTTATAGCTTGACTCTGGTTAATTTCTAGCTTGGTTCTGGTTAATTTCTAGCTTGGCTCTGGTTAATTTCTAGCTTGGCTCTGGTTAATTTCTAGCTTGGCTCTGGTTAATTTCTAGCTTGGCTCTGGTTAATTTCTAGCTTGGTTCTGGTTAATTTTTAGCTTGGCTCTGGTTAATTTCTAGCTTGGCTCTGGTTAATTTCTAGCTTGGCTCTGGTTAATTTCTAGCTTCTTTCTGGTTACTTTCTAGCTTCTTTCTGGTTACTTTCTAGCTTGACTCTCGTTAATTTCTAGCTTGTTCTGGTTGATTTCTAGCTTGATTTTGGTTAATTTCTAGCTTGGTTCTCGTTAATTTCTACCCTGATTCTGGTTAATTTCTACCCTGGTTCTGGTTAATTTCTACCCTGGTTCTGGCTAATTTCTACCCTGATTCTGGTTAATTTCTACCCTGATTCTGGTTAATTTTTACCCTGGTTCTGGTTAATTTCTACCCTGGTTCTGGTTAATTTCTACCCTGGTTCTGGTTTATTTCTACCCTGGTTCTGGTTAATTTTTACCCTGGTTCTGGTTAATTTCTACACTGGTTCTGGTTAATTTCTACCCTGGTTCTGGTTAATTTCTACCCTGGTTCTGGTTAATTTCTACCCTGGTTCTGGTTAATTTCTACCCTGGTTCTGGTTTATTTCTAACCTGGTTCTGGTTAATTTCTACACTGGTTCTGGTTAATTTCTACCCTGATTTTGGTTAATTTCTACCCTGGTTCTGGTTAATTTCTACCCTGATTTTGGTTAATTTCTACCCTGGTTCTGGTTAATTTCTACCCTGGTTCTGGTTAATTTCTACCCTGGTTCTGGTTTATTTCTACCCTGGTTCTGGTTAATTTCTACCCTGGTTCTGGTTAATTTCTACCCTGGTCCTGGTTAATTTCTACTCTGGTTCTGGTTTATTTCTACCCTGGTTCTGGTTAATTTCTACCCTGGTTCTGGTTAACTTCTACTCTGGTTCTGGTTAATTTCTACCCTGGTTCTGGTTTCTTTCTAACCTGGTTCTGGTTAATTTCTACCCTGGTTCTGGTTAATTTCTACCCTGGTTCTGGTTAATTTCTACTCTGGTTCTGGTTAATTTCTACCCTGGTTCTGGTTAATTTCTACCCTGGTTCTGGTTAATTTCTACTCTGGTTCTGGTTAATTTCTACCCTGGTTCTGGTTTCTTTCTACCCTGGTTTTGGTTAATTTCTACCCTGGTTCTGGTTAATTTCTACCCTGGTTCTGGTTAATTTCTTCCCTGGTTCTGGTTAATTTCTACCCTGGTTCTGGTTAATTTCTACCCTGGTTCTGGTTAATTTCTACCCTGGTTCTGGTTAATTTCTACCCTGGTTCTGGTTAATTTCTACCCTGGTTCTGGTTAATTTCTACCCTGGTTCTGGTTAATTTCTACTCTGGTTCTGGTTAATTTCTACCCTGGTTCTGGTTTCTTTCTACCCTGGTTTTGGTTAATTTCTACCCTGGTTCTGGTTAATTTCTACCCTGGTTCTGGTTAATTTCTACCCTGGTTCTGGTTAATTTCTACCCTGGTTTTGGTTAATTTCTACCCTGGTTTGGGTTAATTTCTACCCTGGTTTGGGTTAATTTCTACCCTGGTTCTGGTTAATTTCTTCCCTGGTTCTGGTTAATTTCTACCCTGGTTTGGGTTAATTTCTACCCTGGTTTGGGTTAATTTCTACCCTGGTTTGGGTTAATTTCTACGCTGGTTCTGGTTAGTTTCCGGGTGCTGGGTTTTAAATATGTGTTTAAAGTTGGGAGAAATCAAAATATTTTTCCTCTGAGCTTTTTTTTTTTGTCTACGAGGCTACGG
>NC_091295.1:17629765-17637265 GCF_038502225.1 Cherax quadricarinatus
ATGAAATCATTGATTTTGATATTAAAAAAAATATTTATAGCCATATACACTAACACCATAAGTTAAAATAATAACGAAGATGTTGAAGTTATTATATCTAGTAAGTTTACACCCAAAATATATATTATCTTAGGTTTAAAATAAGCTGCATGAGATCTAAGCATGAAATCAGTGCCAGAAAGCCTAAAGTTTCTCGGAGGTCTCTACAAGTAGCTCGGTTATGTAAATAATAAGAGAGTAAAGAGCTTGAATCCGAGACCAAACTGTTTAACACTTGCACTTGACTGACCCCAGGTAAAATCTACTCCAGGTAGACAGCAGCACACCACGAGTATCAGAGAGAGACTGTAACAGGTGGATGTGAGGGAGGTGTGTGTGTGTTATCAGTCGAGAGAGAGAGAAGCGTCTCAGTGTCGATTCTTGTTGAAATACAACAAAACATTCACGTTCTTTTGAGCCTAATTTAACTTGTTACATATTTATGGGGACCGCTGAGCTTACCATGTCCTGAGGACGTGGTACGAGGCCCATGAAGTGGCCCATGAAGCTGTCCATGACAGCTGTAGAGCAAGCTAATATGGTAGTTTTCGTCTCAGCAAATATCTGTTCATTTTTCACAGTCCTGACATATCCTAGGCCTATAACAGAACTACACGTTCATGGGCCAGGTATGGACAGATGACAGGAATGTACCTAGTTGGATTAATCTTATTGGAGCTAGCTGGTCCAGTGGCTAACACGACGGTCTGGAGTTTTGTGATTCTCTGATCGTGGGTTCTAACCCCACCCGTGGTATGGTTTGACAGAAATGTACATACAGACCTGAACGTCAGGTTTCAAGAGGTTTTCATTGAGAATATAATACTATATTTAGAAAAGGAGTAATGTAGTGTGTGATCCTACAGCAAGGATTTACAAGTACACAGACATCAACCAGTTGCCACATTGAATGCATTAAAATACTGGCCAGAAAAACTTGTCGGCCACTGCAACATAATGGACATTTCAAGTACATGTTACTAAGACACCTTCCCCAGCACACAGCTTTCGTAACAGATTCAACTTCCCTTCCTACACAACTGCCTGACAGAGAAGGTGATCCCTTAGTTTACTCTTTTGCAGCTCTCCAACTCCAAACACCCATTCTCTCCCACTACTCAAACTTACTTGACTAAGAGCTCCGAGATCTCCAACATCGCCCTGGAACCCTTCCGAATCGTCAGGGAGGTGAAGGCTAATCTGCAGACTGACCACTGCACTGACTTTATCACATTGTCTGCACCGTCTCCTCGGCCAACCCTCAACGCAAGATTAAACTTACCCACAAACTCCAGTTGATTGTGCTAACAGCTGATGGAATGATATACCTTTACCTTCGATATACCTTTCAAGAATTTCGAGAGTATATCTACTCTGTGAGCCCGGCCATGGGCCAGGCTCGTCTGGTGTTTGCCTGGTCAACCAGGCTGTTGCTGCTGGAGGCCCGCTGCCCCATATATCCATCACAGCCAGGTTGATCTGGCACCTGGTGAAGATACTTGTCTAGTTTCCTCTTGAAGGCTTCTACACTTGTTCCAGCAGTGTTTCTGATATCTTCTGGTAAGATGTTGAAAAGTCTGGGACCCCGGATGTTGATACAGTGTTCTCTTATTGTCCCCACCGCACCCCTGCTCCTCAATGGGTTTATTTTACACTTCCTCCCATATCTCTCACTCCAGTATGTTGTTATGGCAGTGTGCAGATTTGGGACCAAGCCCTCGAGTACCTTCCAGGTATGTATTATCATGTACCTCTCTCTCCTCCGCTCCAATGAGTACATGTTCAAGACTTGCAGGCGTTCCCAGTAGTTTAGGTGCTTTACTGGCTCAGTGTGAGCCGTAAATGATCTCTGTAAACGATGGATAGTGAGGCCTTGAGTAACAACTTATCGTCACATATCTTAACCCACTACGAGAAACAAGTACTTAGTCTAGGACTCAAATTTACCACAAACCTAAGCAAACCAAACCACCAACTGGACTTTATCACCAGGCACCACAGACACAGTGACAGTAACTTGTACGAAGGTTATATACAAAACATTCACTGCAGCCCTGCGTGAGCCGTGTATCACTACCCTACAAGACCTAACCATAGACCATACATAGTATTGTCATCACAGCCGACAAAGGAAGCGGGGTCATCATACTTAACATTAGCGACTATAACTCCATAATAATTGGCTTCTAGAACGAGCAGTCTACATACGAGTACATTCAGTACACTGTAGTGGGAGACACTCACTCAAGATTTCTTATTCAAATCCAGAGAAAAAATCAGACTCACTGAGGAGCAAAAACCATCACGGACGGTCAAAGTCCCATAAACACAATATACCTCCGAGACCAACCACATCAACTGTAGTTAATTCACCACACAAATAAGCCTAAGTTCTCGCCAATCACCTTGCCTGTCTTATGGGGACTATCAGCCCCGCTCATCTACAACACTCAGACGACTTCTTTAACTGTATTAGACACACGAAGCTAAGTAGTTTGGATGGTACTTCCCTCTACACAAAGGTACCCACCACACAAGGCACTGACCTCCGGGGTAAAGTCACTCAGGATCTCAATCTTCTGATACCTCCCGGGGACTTTGTCGACCTAAATGATCTCTGCATTAACTGTTTGTCTTTCAAGAACAAGCTGTTTAAACACATGTCATGGGAATGTGATCTCCCATCAGAGCCGCCTTGGTAAACTTGTACATGAAGTACCTAGAAACTAAACGTTTCATTATCATCCTCACCGACATCACATGATTACGATACCTGGACGTCCTCATATCATTTCCAAACGTTTTAACACGCAGAATCTACAACGAAGGTCAGCACGGTGGAACCGGCCAACTATTTTACTCGTGGAGAGACTGACAGGTTACCATTCCTCGACATCATCCGCAAAACAGGTAATATCCAAAAATTTCAAGACCACAGGAACCCTAGAAAAATAATCTTGCACATTTCTATTCCAGGCAGGATACTAAGACCTAACGAGGTGTCATTATCGACTTTTTTCCAAGAGCATACCGAATTTTCAGCCCTGAGTTTCTTGGCAGTGAGTGTGCATACACACACCAAACCTTCACCAAGCCACTTTTTCCTTCCCTTTCCACTGAAAACTAGGAAACAAGACCTTCAAATAATGTTTCACTCACTAACACCACTCTGAACAAGTTGTCACGAATCTCTTCACACAAGTAACCAGCACATCCAGCGAGGAACTAACCAGAAACAAAGTGAAGAACCTTGAACCAGTCAGTACAAGATTTTATATAATCCAGGTGGAGGCTGTGACAAGGTATATAACGAAACCCAGGAGCACATCTGAGTGAACACATTAAGCATGCAATAGCGACTACTTACACAATACGTGAACATCATCACAACTACACCAACAATTTGATGTGATTCAGTGACGTCCACTTAGTTATTAAAGAGTCAAATACTAGCACGCGATAATGCCTTTTATCATCATCAATCTCCACTGCAGACACAAACAGAATAAAGAAGGTTCATCGTCTGTGGAATATTAGCACAAGTCCTCCTTAAAATGATCAACCTCGCCATCATATAACTAGCTACAATTACTATCACCATTACCACTATCACTAGCAGCAGCCATATATATATATATATATATATATATATATATATATATATATATATATATATATATATATATATATATATATATATATATATATATATATATCATTTACCAAACTGCGGCAAGCCAGGACTCGACCCTACGAACGTTGTACCGCCTCGTGAGACAACACAACGTACGCATCACCTTTACCACTGAGCCACCGATCCTACAAGAACCAAGCGAACAGCACTTGTTTCGTTATCTCAGTGATATGTGTGTGTGTGTACTCACCTATTTGTACTCACCTATTTGTGGTTGCAGGGGTCGAGTCTTTGCTCCTGGCCCCTCCTCTTCACCGGTTGCTACTGGGTTCTCTCTCTCCTTACTCCATGAGCTTTATCATACCTCGTCTTAAATACTATGTATGGTTCTTGCCTCCACTACATCACTTTGTAGGCTATTCCACTGCCTGACAAGGCAGGTGTGTGTGTGTGACGTGCCGAATAAGTAAAACTGGTCATTTAGCAAGACCTCAATAAGAGCACTGGCATCATAACGACAATATTGGCTCGACAATGGCACCATCCATAGAAAAGCCCCACTTAAAAACTAATTTACAAATGGTTAAAGTCCATTTTTAACTCAGGAAATGTAACCAGGGGAGGGCAGGGGAGGCGTGGGGAGGGACGTAGGGGAAGGGAAGGATGGTGGGTGAGAAGGGAGGGAGGGAGGGAGGGAGGAAGAGAGAGAGAGAGAGAGAGAGAGAGAGAGAGAGAGAGAGAGAGAGAGAGAGAGAGAGAGAGAGAGAGAGAGAGAGAGAGAGAGAGAGAGAGAGAAAGAGAGATAGAGGATGGATTCATAAAATAGAATCATTAACCCCCCCATGACGGAACACTCCTGTGACGGGGTCTCCCGTTACTAGAACTCCCGTGATTGGTCTTCAAGTAACGGAGCCTTCCTGTGACGGGACCCCTTTGTAGGGCCCCCGTGACGTTACCCGACCTTCTGAGTGATGCTGTAACACGTCTAAGTGCTACAGAGTAGTCCTCTCCTGACACTGGTTCGGTTCCATGTTACTCAGTATATTTTCCCAGTATGTTCCATTAACAACAAAATTTGATTTGATCCCTACTAAAGTTCTTCTTGAAATTGAACTTGTTGACAGCCCCCCCCCCCATCACTATATGTTGCTCAGAACCCGTCTGTCAGCAGGACTCACCATCGATGAGGCTGTGAGCCTAAACTTTACTGTAACAGTAATGTACAGCGACAATATTCATAACTTTAAATATAATAAGTGCATTTGTTAGGATGACACCTGGTAACGCGGTTCGAGTCCATATCGCTCCTCGCTCACACATTCCGTTATACTTGGGAAATCGATAATAATTTGTAATGTTACGTACCATCTAACAATGACAGCAACAGTATAATGACTGGGTCACCTGCATTATAATTCCTAGGTAATAAAAATGTTGATTTTGCTTGGTCCTAACTTATTGTTGATGTTGCCTGCAGCTAAAGTATAGAATCTCTCTTCCTCACAACAATAAGAACATACTCTGCCATTATACGATAAACATTCCTATGCGGATGACCGTAAACATTCCCATCTGCATGACCGTAAACATTCCCATCTGCATGACCGTAAACATTCCCATCTGCATGACTATTACGTACGCAGGTACAAATTAAACGCCGCCTGTCGTACCTGACTAAGTCGCCGGCAAGGAGTGAACCAAGGGCGATAAAGGCAAAGGCCAACACCAACGATAATTTTCCGAGCACCCATGTAGAAAAGAATAAAAAGGCACAATACTGTGACTGGAACAATTCACAAATAACCCGCACATAGGACACAAACATACGACATTATAGTCCGACCTGGACCATTTAACTAATGTATACCATTATATTTTCAACATACAACTATGTAACTAGTTAATAATCTAAGTGGAACCGAAACGTTACAAGTTTCAATCTAGTATATCCTGGAATTATCTGTGTAGTGAACCCGTATATTTCCACCAACAATATTTACAGTGTGCAATAGAGCAGCAACAGTGTAGATACCATACAAATGAGAACTGCAGTGAAACAGCGAAGTTCTCTCACTGCTATAGGCTTATCTCATACAAAAGAGTGGAGTACGTGTACTCAGTCGTAGCAAGTGAGAGACTGAGTCCTAGACTGGGCATATTACATCAACTTGTTTGGAGTCAACCATCACCTTAAGTGGTTGATATTTTGACAGGAACACATTCAGATCACATTTGTGGGCTCCCCTAAACCTGCCCAGTCCATGGCAGCCAGTCTACACTGCCCAGTCCATGACAGGCAGCCTACACTGCCCAGTCCATGACAGGCAGCCTACACTGCCCAGTCCATGACAGGCAGCCTACACTGCCCAGTCCATGACAGGCAGTCTACAATGCCCAGTCCATGACAGGCAGCCTACACTGCCCAGTCCATGACAGGCAGCCTACACTGCCCAGTCCATGACAGCCAGTCTACACTGCCCAGTCCATGACAGCCAGTCTACGCTGCCCAGTCCATGACAGCCAGTCTACACTGCCCAGTCCATGACAGGCAGCCTACACTGCCCAGTCCATGACAGGCAGCCTACACTGCCCAGTCCATAACAGGCAGCCTACACTGCCCAGTCCATGACAGGCAGCCTACACTGCCCAGCCCATGACAGGCAGCCTACACTGCCCAGTCCATGACAGGCAGCCTACACTGCCCAGTCCATGACAGGCAGCTTACCTCACTACAGGAACTGTAAGTTGTGGCTGTGTGATGAACCCGGAATAAAATGCAATATGCTCGGGGTACGTGACAGTGACTATAAACATTACCATCTGGATGACAGTAAGCATTACCATCTGGATGACCATAAACATTACCATCTGAATGACCATAAACATTACCATCTGGATGACCGTAAATATTACAATCTGTATGACAGTAAACATTACCATCTGGATGACCGTACACATTACCATCTGGATGACCGTAAACATTACCATCTGGATGACTGTAAACATTACCATCTGGATGACCGTAAACATTACCATCAGGATGACCGTAAACATTACCATCTGGATGACCGTAAACATTACCATCTGGATGACCGTAAACATTACCATCTGGATGACCGTAAACATTACCATCAGGATGACCATAAACATTATCATCTGGATGACCGTAAGCATTACCATTTGGATGACCGTATAAATTACCATCTGGATGACAGTAAACATTACCATCTGGATGAGAGTAAACTTTACCATTTGGATGACAGTAAACATTACCATCTGGATGACAATAAACATTACCATCTGGATGACAGTAAACTTTACCATCTGGATGACAGTAAACATTACCATCTGGATGACAATAAACATTACCATCTGGATGAGAGTAAACTTTACCATCTGGATGACAGTAAACATTACCATCTGGATGACAATAAACATTACCATCTGGATGACAGTAAACTTTACCATCTGGATGACAGTAAAGATTACCATCTGGATGAGAGTAAACTTTACCATTTGGATGACAGTAAACATTACCATCTGGATGACAATAAACATTACCATCTGGATGACAGTAAACTTTACCATCTGGATGACAGTAAACATTACCATCTGGATGACAATAAACATTACCATCTGGATGAGAGTAAACTTTACCATCTGGATGACAGTAAACATTACCATCTGGATGACAATAAACATTACCATCTGGATGACAGTAAACACTACCATCTGGATGACAGTAAACATGACCATCTGGATGACAGTAAACATTACCATCTGGATGACTGGATAGCAGTGCGGAGCCTCTCGCATTCTGACGCTTC